>NC_041402.2:127926059-128226059 GCF_900747795.2 Erpetoichthys calabaricus | reverse complement strand
ATTCAAATCTTAACCTGGTCACTCTCTATGTTGTGTTCTCCCTGTGTCTATGTGGGCTTTTATGCGAGTACTCCAAGCTCCTCTCACATTCCAAGGAAGTCCATGTTAGGATGATTTGCAAGTCTTAAATGGCCTTGTATAAATCAGTGTGGATATGTGAATCTATACTCTAAATGTGAAGCCAGTTATTACTAGGGCACACATATACAAACATAACCTTTACTAGGATAGGTCACAGACTCTCTTCATTTAATTGTTTTAGAATATGAAAGGAAACTAGAGAAAACCTATGAAGTACCATCTCTTTGGCATCTTGTTTTTAAAATTAAGCAAAAAGAAAGGTGAAAGTACAAAGTATAAAGTATTTGACATTCTTTTTGCACAGTGTTGTTTCCTATCCTATCCCCAAAAGACTTTGTTTATTGTTGGCTATAAAATATTATAGTGTGAGAGGTGTCTTGTTATTGATAGATCCTCCGACCCAGGATAATTTCTTCATCGTACCTGCTGCCTCAGCACAGACTGCCAACTTGCATTACTATATTGAACTAAGGGAGTTAGGAAAATAGTTGGCTGATGTTTGGACAACAGAAGCATCATAAACAAACTTATATTCCAGCCAATTGCAAACAAGTTGAATATGAACATGAGTTGGTGGTAGTCATTTTCTTCTTTCAGCTGCTCCCGTTAGGGGTTGCCACAGTCTATTCAGAAGTAAAAATATGCACTGAGTTATGTTGCTATGATAGGCTGTAGCTCCTAGCTACAATTTAATTGAATAGACAGATTCTGCAAATGGATGAAAGAAAGACATAACAATATATGATGAAAATGCATTCTGCTTGTTGAGAATTACAGTGTTAGTAAAAGTGGACTTCTGAAATGTCTACGTTTAAGCTGGATCCTGTGAAATTGGATTAGTTTCACAACGTTTTATGAAGTACACAGTTGGGGAAAGTTAGTTGTTAGAAACATGTTCAAACTAGCCGTATTGTGTTTTACAAGAGGAAAACTCAAGTCAAAGCAGGCTGAAATTGTCCATCTGTCAATACAGAATCATTTTCTGGCAGATGTGTTGTATTTTGTTTTTCTTCATCCCTACTGTATGCTTTATTAATAATGTCTGTAATAATGACTGGCAAAGGCTGGGCATTTACTGTAAATTATTTAACATTATTTTCCCATGTAATTGCAGTGTAATGAGATTTATTAACATACTGGGCAGCAGATGTAAATATTTACCTGGGTGAATGTGGAAAGATTTACATTATTTGTCTTAAATGTCGCTAGATATTTCAATAAGACATTTTCTTCCTTTGACTACAGGTCAGTACTCTTTTACTTTACTACATTACTTTTCTTTGCACAGGCCACCTATTCTTTACTGTGTGTTATTGCTTGGCACTGAGCTACACAAATGATAATATGACACAAACTTTCAAATTGACTAAGACTTTTATACTTACCTTTTCAGTGTTAAAGATATGCACAGTTTTTAAAAAATACAGGAAACAACACAATTTTTTAAATCTAATTAAAGGCATATTATTTTTCTTGGAATGAGGGTGAAACCCCTGATTTTCAGGAGCACATTTCCTTGTAATAAAAAGCACTTATTTACTAGAGGTTAACAGTGTGCTGAATGGAGCCAATGGAGAAGTTGAAATTACTGCCTTTAAGCTATTTGAGGAGTTCAGGTACTGTTAACGTTCCTTAACAAAATAGCAAGAGACACGTTTTGCCCTGCAAAATGCCACTTAAGTGCACCTTTTTGGAATTTGTTCTAACAAGGTCAGCACCAACTTTCCATACTCTGAACCCAAATTTTCACTTGTTTGTTACTAACTGGCAATAAAGAGTTAGAGAGACAGGCTTTCCAGGTCCATTCAAGTACAAAATTGCCTAAATACTGTACATAAAACTCTCCATAAAGATACTGACAGCTGAGCTCTGCATGACTTTGTGAAAAGGTATTAAGATGAAACAGACCATTTATTAAACGAATACAAGTTGCTTTTGTTCAAACATTGAAAGAGTGACTGGGGGCTAGAAATGCAACATATTTACATTTATCATGTACTACTGAAACAGCACTGTAGTGTGTACTCTATGTCCTGATGTTCTGTCATTTTTAGAGTACCAGTTCCCATTCCATCCCAAGGAAAATCCAGTGGGCAATGCTTTAACCTAAACCTCAGTAAGAGGCTGGTGCCTGTCAGTAATGACAAGTTTTGTATCCTTTCTTCAAAGACACCATATTCTTTGCATTTTTAAGACATGAAACAGCACTAATAAATACAACTTTTATCATATATAACTCATCTTGTAAAATAAAAGATTTTTTCCCCATTGAGTTATATTCCCAGGCTAGGTTACCTTCTTTGTGGAGTTATGTAAGCATGCGCTCCTTTTATTTGTCAGGATTTTCTTTGGAATCTGAAGATATGATGCTTGATCGATTGATTATGAATTGCCCGAGTGTGTTTTTTTGGGACTACGTGTATGACTGAGCACTGCAATCATCCATCATTCTGTCCAGTTCTCTAAATACCCTGTGGCTGTTATTCTCAGTGAAGTTTCCAATAGCCCTGTGGGATTACTAAATGTATGAATGAACTTCATTGTGTAAAGCAGAATGTCCGTGACTGACTGACAGACAAATGCTTCAATAGAATCAGTGTGGAGAATAACTCTTCCCGATTATGAACATGCAAAATAAACACATTTTTAAAATTCAGTTAACCACAGCAAACTGAATGTAATTGAAGCATGCCGGACAATATTTACTTCTTGTGCCTAACTAGTCAACCAACTTGGGCTTCATTCATGTCTTGGTCATACTTCCTATAGAACCTGTTTGCTCTCCTTGTGTAAGAATGGGGTTTCTCATAGTACTCCCTTTATTTCGCCATCCTTGACATTCAGAAGTTTGCGAATGTGATTCTATATTGTGATGGAAAAAATGTTAGAACAGGAACATTTTTTTTTCTATAGCAAGATTTCATATAAAGGACATACTTTAAAGTGCTTTACAAGAAATCAAAATAAGAAAAATAATTAATGGCAAATCTAAAATAGTAATCAAGAATAAATCAATGATACAGACCATCAAGTAACAGATAAAATTGAATTCTTCTTTAGAGATTTGTTTTCAAATCTCTTAATCCGATGCCATGGTCAATATAGGAGGTATTTTCTGCAAAAAGGAAATGCAAATTAAAAAAGTAAAATGTAGTACTAGGGTGTTGTACCATGTTAGCCATTATGAATATAATGAGAAGTCGTGCAAAATGACACCTCACTAAAAAGATTACAATATGCAAGGTTTCGAGGCAACTCAGGCCCCTTCTTCAGGCAAGATGTAATCACAATGAAATGAAATAACACCTTTTGCAATTTCATTTTTAGCCTGAACAGCAATGGAGCTGCAAAAATGAAAAGTAAATCGCAAATAAGCATTAGTACTACCTGCTGCTCATTGAATTTTCATTTTTCACTTTGCATTTTAATTTTCAAGTTCTCAGCGTGCAAATTGCACGGGTCAAAGGGTGGGGTTTTGCACCTTGGTGTCCTGCAATTCTTTGTCCTTCTTAACTGTGGCCACTTTGATCGATAGAATACTTCTCACTTCGACTGTGTTTATTTGACGGGATTTTGATCTTTTCACCACGTACTGTGAGCTTCACAGCCAAACCTTTTCACAAAATGTGAAGGCCATGCATAATTGTAGTTCTGAAGTAATTAATGTGCTATTTAATTAAAATGTTTAACATGGCAAACATTAGGAAGGGGCCAGATTGCTACCATTAATAGTATTTTAAAATCAAAGCTAAAGGACATCGGTAACCAATGTACCAAGGTTAAAATGGGTCAGATATACTCACATTTATTTTTCTTGTTAAGATTCATGATTCTGCATTCTGAAATAACTCCAACCTAATAATGTCTTTCTTAGGCAGTCCTGCTTAAGAGTGCATAATGATAATCTAGCTGACTAAAAACAAAAGAGTTAAGTTTCTCCACATTGTGCAGTGTTATATAATGTTTAACCTTTCCAATGCTCCTTAAATGAAAGAATGCATTCCTACTAATATGGATAATGTGTGATTTTAAAGTTCAGGTCAGAGTTCATAACATATTCAGCCTTGACTTTTATTACTAAGGGATCAAGTTTATTTTTAAGACCATCGTTAAAATACAATTTTGGCCAACAACTAAGATTTATTTTTTCCCCTTATTAAGCTTGGAGAAATTACTACTCATCCATTCAGAAATACAAGACAGACATTAGATCAGAGGGTTGAGAACATAAAGGTCATCAGGCGCAATAGATCAATAAAGATGCATGTCATCTGCATCTGTTAAAAGACAAAAATGGGTGGATATGCTAAATGCTCAAGTAATGTGTTTTTAATAGTGCATGTCTTACTGTTTTAATTTTACATTTATGTATTTAGTTCTTTGAAAAACTAGGCTATGAAATTTTAATATGGAAAAGATAATGTCTGTGGTCGCCTTGGCTGTTTCACATGTTTTAGAGAAATCTCCAGTTTGTTTTTTTCCCCATATTATGAATATGTAAAGCAAATGTCCGATTAATTATCTTAGGCTATTACACCACTCAAGTGCATGCCTGGCATTATGATGACTTTTAAAGCAACCAACTGCTTTGTTTAATTAAGTGTGCTTTCACATGATCCATTGAGTTCCCAAAGTATGTGATTTTTATTTCCAGATCTGCAGTAAATTACATTAAACACAATACCCTCAAGTCTCATAATGAGCATGCTTAACACTCAGATAGATTTCAAATGCTGTGGAGGTGTGTGGGATGATGACTCTTCTGTTGCCAAGATAGGTTCATGCAGGGGCATTGTTGTAGTTCTACTTGTCCTTTGTTGAATGATTGTGTTGAGCTTTGAGGGTGACCTTTACTAAATTAAACCCACAATGAAACAAATATGCATGGAACAAATTGGTCTTTGCAGCTGCCTTTTCACATCTTCAAAAAACATTTAAATGAAAGACATCACTTTTATTCCTGCTTCCAGAGCTTCATTGTTAGAACATATTTAATACTTTAAGATTTACCTTGCAGGCACATTTCTTCCCTTTTTCTGTTTTTTCGCTCCTTTATTTTTTTCTTCCTATGAATGCATGCTACTTTTTGTGAGTGATGTGTTCTTGTGACACTGAACATGCCTTATGACACCCACTTAAAAGAAGATTTGAAAAGCATTAAAAGTGACACGTCTTCAGTTGCCATAGCCTTTCTTTTGTTTTATTTAAAATTCCTCTTTTTTATCCTTGACATATTCACCATCTTATTTTGATAGTTACTTTATTGGAGCCTGAGTCTGGAAAAATGAGTAGGTGTCCTAGGATTGTCATAAACAGTGATGCATATTATAATTTTTTGTCTGTCTTTAGTTGAACTCTAGAAGAGATCTTATTATTCAATGATCAATTTTACATTTGCTTTTCAAGTGAGACCTTGTGATTGAAGTTTGTCAATGATATTAACATTGAAAAAAAAAGGTTATAGAAGTGGAAAACAAAGGACTTTATTTCAAATACTAAGATGCTCGTTCCTAAAGACACTCTTACAGTTCCGAGCAGTTAAGGTCTCTTTACATGGATGCTGCTTTCATAGTACCTTCACTGACCTCAAGACTAATCTGACTACTGTACACCTTAAAGACATCCTCTATTAAACATAAGTATTTGTTTGAATCCCTTTCATGTTTCTTTCAATTCTGTGTGTCTTGAACAAGGATCAAGATTTCATAACATTTAAAATATAAACTCAGCTTTTGTGGGTTAATTGCAATTTAATTTTCCTGATGACCTGCAAACGTCTCCAAAATATTTGTTATTCCAAATAGTTTTGTTTCAGCTCATCAAATGTTAAAATGTAATGAGATTTCTCGGAATATATGACAAACAAATGCCTATTCCAGCACTGTAAATGTTACAGTCCAAACAAGGTGATATGCAGCAGTGTGGCCTTCTGGAATAAGGCTTGGGATGAGCTAGCATCCTGACTGTTTCCTGTGTTGTGCCCACTTTTGCCACAATATATTCTGCCTCTCAGTTGGATTAAACAGATTGAACAATGTTATGTTATAGCAAAAGCCAAGTGAAGCAGAGTTTTTGATAGTGAGAGAGAAATTTCAAAATTTAAAATATGAACACAAAGGCACAAAATCATACTTGGTTGAGTTTTAAACAGTAAATAAACCACTGTATTCAGTCTTAAAGTAAGGTTTCAGTGGGTTTTGTTCTCACTTTGATCTTATGACTTTGACTCCGGATAGTTTAGCCTAGGGCGGCACGGTGGCGCAGTGGGTAGCGCTGCTGCCTCGCAGTTGGGAGATCTGGGGACCTGGGTTCGATTCCCGGGTCCTCCCTGCGTGGAGTTTGCATGTTCTCCCCGTGTCTGCGTGGGTTTCCTCCGGGCGCTCCGGTTTCCTCCCACAGTCCAAAGACATGCAGGTTAGGTGGATTGGCGATTCTAAATTGGCCCTAGTGTGTGCTTGGTGTGTGGGTGTGTTTGTGTGTGTCCTGCGGTGGGTTGGCACCCTGCCCAGGATTGTTTCCTGCCTTGTGCCCTGTGTTGGCTGGGTTTGGCTCCAGCAGACCCCCGTGACCCTGTGTTTGGATTCAGCGGGTTGGAAAATGGATGGATGGATGGATAGTTTAGCCTATTTTTATTCTTATGTTTGTTGTTGTGTTAATAAATTGTACCTGCAGTAGTCTGATCAGCATAGGTTTTATCTAACCTTTTGATAGTTCCATGAGTAGTTATTGTGCTGCAGTTTACTGGACATTTAAATACCCTGCTATTTTGCTCTGTCTGAGGTTTCTTATAAACTTTTCAGTATTTTCTACATAGCTAGACAGTGTATATACAATTTACCACCTTAGTCTTGTTGGATAATATTTCAACAACACTGTGGCCGTTTGTTATAGAGTGAAACTGGCAACATGTGGCTGTTCTTGTCTTCTCTTCTTCTTGTCCTGTTCTACAACATCTTAGCATTTAGCACAGCCTGAATAAGTTCTTATTTTGGTTTTTGGTCTTCTGATGTCCTTGTAGATCATTAAGTGAATGAATAAAGAAACATGTGCACACTGGAAAGACAACATCTCCTACTTTGTTTGTCTGGTTCACTTTTTTAGTAATTAGGCAGATTAAAAGTACTTAATACAAGAACTGGCTTTCACACTCCTTTGGCCAAATGGTGGCTTTCAAAACAGCAGGTTAACGTGTACTTGCACAATTAGGATGATTCTTTTCGCTGTTATTTTGAAACAAGTGTCAGATTAATTACGCCATATTATTAAACCTGCTTAATCCACAACAGAGAACATACTATATAAAAAAAATGTGTAAAATAAGTGCATCCTTACTGTACATACATTATTGCATTTTTTCCTCCATATGCTAGTTTTAGTCTATATCTCAAATACATTTATGCTTGGTGAAATGGTGCCTCAAAACCAGCCTTTAGTTCAAATGTGTGAGATTGAATGTAGTTGAGTTTATTCTGTCCTATGATGATTTCTACCTCAGTGATGATGCATGTGACTCTGGTCTCCCTTAATACTATAGTGTAACAATGGAAACCCACCCTGTGGGCAGAACTTAACAACCACAAGAGAAAGGCATAGTAGGGAAAATGACCCAGACCTAGTCTGACTGAAGTTAATGTACGTCAGAAGAGGATGTTCCTTCTCTACCTGATGTTTCTGTTATCTGAAACCGGAGGTCCTTAAAAGTATTCCATTTGGGAAGTAAGAACATAAAAATGGGGATATTATATGCAACATTAAGACTGAATATTGTGTGAGCTTATTCATGTACACTAACAGAAGGCTGTTAATCTTTCAGTGTTCTCCCACTTTGACAAGTTCAACTCTTTACCTTTGTGGGGAAAAAAATAAAACTCTGCTAATCAGTTGGTATTGCAGCAGTACTGATAATTTGAAGTGTAACCTGTTATGGGGGTACAGTTACAACACTGGTATTTTGGGTTAACCTTGGACTCAACAAGTAAGATAAAATTCATTAAGATAAAGTTGAACTTTAATCAAGTAAGGAAGAAAGGTCCCCGTTTTGTTAAACTGAAACCCAGGGTGTGAGAGTATACACTGATAAATTGTGCAGTAATAACATTTCACTTTGATTTCAAGATTTTTTTAATAATGTACTAGGGGGTTTCGCCCGCCAACCCCCCAGCCTGGGCTATGTGGATTTCACTTTCACCAAACAACAAATTTTTTAATTCTCGCGGATACGCCTCTTCATTGGGAAGAAACACTACTTTTCCCTGATGGCAACACTAGTTAGACGATCTACAAGTCTCCAACTTAAAGTTTAAATCCAAACAATATATTCAATCTCTTTTTGCTGTTCCATTATTTCACCGAGTAATAATTTCCGATTGTTTTGTGCTATTGCGATCTTTACTATCATTTATTTGAGACTTTCGAATTGTAGTACTTTCATTATCTCTAACCTGCTCTCCATGTGTATCACGCCAACGTTTTGAATTCTTTACAACATTCTACTTTGTCATCTACTCTTTGTCTTTTATTTCCGGCATTGGGCGTGGTTAAATCTCTTGGCACAAAGTCTTGTTTCACGGGACGTGAAAGTATCTCTCTGAAAAAGTCAGGTCTCGTATAAGGCTAAAAAGTCTCGTCTTGTCCCAGGATTTTTTTTATATAATATAGAGAAATAAATTGAATATTCTTAATTGCCTTCTGTGTAATTGTAATGAATAAATCATACAAGAGGAGTGTCAGATTCCACTCTAGTGGAAGCTAAAAAATTAATTTTTAGTCGAACATGTTAATTTCAGGATTAACCTGTTTTCTGGGATTTAGTCACAAAACAAGAGAGTTAAGACAACTTCTTGGCTTTCATCTTTTTATTTTTTTTATTTATATATTTTTTCTAATATATTGGCTTCATATTGCATTTTTTTTTACCCATTGCTTTATCATAGTCCTTGAAAGGGTAATGAAATGTATCCTGTGCAAGGAGGTGACAGTGTTGTCATTATGACATATAGGAAAATCTATCTAATGACACATTTGTCACTTCTATAGTGTAATTTTTTATAAAAGCAGTTAATCACAGGTTCATTTACAACTCATCATTTTATTTTCATTGGGCTATTTTGACAGCATTTATAAAATCTAGATTGTGTCTCCTGCAGTTCTCTTAATTACAAAAAGCAGCTTCACTATGTGAAACAGTTTATGAAATATTCACCAAGTAAGCATTCCTAATTCATATTTAAAGGTAGTAAAGGAATTGGTATGACTGGGGGAGCAACGCACATCTGGAAAGAAAGTATAGTGTAAACTGCACTGTATTAGAGCAACACCAGGAGCAATTCTGTCAAGCCACCCTTAAAGCAGTATAAATATTGGAATTTCAACTGAAAAATATGCTTTATTATTTTTGTCTTATTCCCTATATGAGAAACATAATCCAAGAAGACTTCTGTGGTATCTGAAGCTGAAGCAATTCCCTATATGAGAAACATAATCCAAGGAGACTTCTGTGGTATCTGAAGCTGAAGCATTTTGCAAGACAGCTACAGTATAAATTAAATGTCATTTAAACAATATGGGCCTTTTTTAAGCTGTTAAAAGTGTACACAAAAGAAAAAAAGGAAATGTTCAATCAAAAGCTTTGATGTTGCCAAAAAAGATGTTGTTTTTCAATAAAACTTTCCCTTGGTCATTAAATTTGTCCAACCAAAAGTACAGTATATTTGTCTAAGATGGCAGTGTTGCAGGTGGGTTTGAATTATACACTGATTTTTTTATGAGAAATTAGATTTGTTATGAGCAGTTTGATAGGCAGTAATTTTAATGTTCATTCTGTCTTAACTGTCACATCTGACTACTTTAACTTTAAATTAAATATTGTGTGTATTTCTCCTGTAAAGTACAGTTTAATTTGTAGTTAAGTGCACTACTGTTAAGTAAGACAAGTGCTTTAATGAAACGATTTATCTTGCAAGCAGTCATCCTTATTAAATGCCTTTTACTGTATCATTACTCTCGGCTTCCTTTAAGACAGTTTCTATAGCTGAGAAGCACAGATGCCTGTCCAATACTTTAATGACAGGAAATGTGAGTAATAATTTTAGAGTAAGTTGTTTAAATTACTGATTAGAAAGATTAAGGTAAACCCCAGACCATGGTTGTAGTACAGTAGTTGATCAGTGGAATTTTCAGCCAAATGATGTCAGGGGAAGGTCAGAATATCCTCTAAATTTCTTTAATTTTGATTTTTTTTGTCAGGCAATACTTACAATGGATCTAATAACTATGTGTGGTTTATTTTTTATTGATACAAGAAGGAATTTTGATTATCACGTACCAGGCTTCATAATGATTAAAAAAGTTACTTATATAAAAAAATAATTTGATTATATATAATTACTGCTTGAAATACTTTAACAGTGCATTGTTTCATACATTCTGTACACTCTGCAAACCTATAAGTATAGTAGTTTTGAAAATAAGTAAATAGTGTATAACTTGTGCAGCATGTCATGTAAGAAACAAAACTCATAAATCAAAAACTATTTTGTCATATGGACAATACATATATCATTCATTTGTAAATTTATTTGTATTTGCAATCACTGAATGCATTGCATTTTGAAAGTGTGTATTTTTAAATTGCTAAACTAACGTGTATAATAATCTCAGCATAGAAATATGTCTTTTTTACAGCACATTCATTGTAAGGCTTGTTTTTCCTTCTTTTGCAAGTGCTTTTGTTTACTTTCTATTTATATAATTTTATTGAAACCAATACATTTTTGAAAGGTACCCGATTTTGCTAAAAGATCAAATTAACTATTCATATTGTTTTATGAGGCTGATATCAATATTAATTAAAAAAAAAACATTAGCTATGATTTATTATACATTGTTTTCCATATCTACTCCAAAAACTAAAGATAGCCTCATTGACCTAATATACACAAATTTGCTTCAAAACAGTTTAACAGTTTGTTGAATGGCTACAGATTTAGGAACAAGATAAGAAAAAAAGGACTTATTTTTGATAGCTAATGTAGATCCTGAAAATATTGCATTCTACATCATGTGTTAAGTTTAATTTTACCTTTTATGCTAAACACTGAACTTTATGACATATCCTATATTTCTGTGTTTTACCCATTTTTGTCAAAGGGGAAGATTGCAACAGCAGTGAAAGAGTCAACTTCTGGATAAAACAGCACAGCACATTTGTCTTTGGTGTCCAGTATACTGTAGCTGCAATGACTTATTCTTCTTCATTCTTTTCTTTTCTTAAACCACAATACCCCAGATGCAGTTTTACTCTTGCTTAACTGATGGCTTTAAGTGAAATGGTAGTTGTAAGTTAAACATAGCAAGCAACACAGGGAATGGTTCAAAATGAAATGGTACCAGTAGGGACAGGTACTGTGAAATAATGCAACTGGATCTACTTTCTGTAATCCTAAATGAGTGAGCAGTTTGGAAATGATCCAGATATACGCCATACAGTATGTTTTGGTATGATCAAAAAATATAGCAAGGGCAGTAAGTAGCACCTTCAGAAAAAGCCTGCTTGGAAACAAAATGAAAATGTGTTCTTGGCCCCATCATTGCAAGTGCAAGCTATTGGTTTTTTTACCAAGTACTCTCATTTTTGCCCAAAGGTGGAAGATGTTTATGTTACTTTTTAGGTTAACAGGAGAGAGTGAGACAATATTTCAAGCTATAACAGTGCTAATATTACCAGGTATAGTGTGCTTTCCAGGATGTATTCTTGCTAGTGATGGTTTTAACTTCACACTCACTCAATATCTCTACATCTACGTACATCTTTCCTGAGTGGTTGTTTTGACAAATATGTGATGACATTATCATGACTTAAAAAAATCCTTAAAATTTGATTTGATATTATTTGTAAAAAACATCATATATACTGTACCTTTCTCTGTGAATTCATCCAAACCCCACACCTGGATTTACCTGAATTGAGACGCAAGAACTTAAGAGGTGACAATGTACTCTGAGCATAATTGTCAAATAATTGTTGGTGTTTGTTTTTTTTCCCTCCCACACAACCCCTTACCAAGGTGGTCTGGTGGTATATATGTATCTACAGCACCTTAGTTTAATTCACATCCTATTTCATTCTCCATGGTTTCAACTCACATCCCAAAAATTTACAATTAGAGATACTAAATGTGAATGTGTGAATCTGTCCTTTTGGTTAAGGTACTTTATGAAGGGTTGGTTCCTGTCTTGTGACTAATTCTACAAGGGTTCAATTCCCTGTGAGCCTAAAATGGAAAATTTTATCCAGAAAACAAATGGATACATGGTCAAAATTAAATTATGCGCAGACTTTTTTGATTCATATTCCATGAGGTGTGAATTGCCAATCACATACTTTTCATATTTTTCAGGATAAACTATAAATGATGTTCCTAGACAGTGTTTAAGGATGAGTGGACCGGTGTTAGAGATATTAAGTTTTCATTAACCACTGTGTATCAACCAGAATCAGAATTATTGTCATTAGAGGAAAACTGGTACCTATGGTAGGAAGCAGATTTTCATAATTTTTTTTTTGGTAACACTTTAGTATAGCTACTGCAAAAATGCATCTATTACTCATTTACTATTATGTAATAAGACCTTAATATACACTTGTTTGTGTCTTCATAACACTTACAAAGCAATAGTAAAGTATTTATTTATCTCTACAGTGTGGCCTGCTAAGAAAACATCACTTTGATGTGCTCTGAGGTGGCTTAACTGAGAAACATTTCCCTCGTGATTACATACAGTATTTAGTATAAGACCTGTAAATTCTTCATATTAGCTAATACTTTTACCATCATGTCAATATGCCACACTGCACAGTGATGATTTATAAGCAGTTATGAAGACCAAAAGAAGCCTTTTAGGTCTTGTTTAGTAAGTAATTAAGTACTGTATATACTCATGTATAAGTTGGGTTTTGAAACCCAAAAAATCAATCATAAAATCAGACCCTGACTTATATGCTTGTTCAAAAATGCGACACTTACATTTTTTTTGCCTCCTCCAATCTAGCATCAGTTTCTCAGATGCATCGAATTTTGTTGTAGCAGCGCAGTTACCAATTTCTTTCACTACTTCAACAACATTTAATTTAACACTAGAATTACCAGAGCCTACAAAAAACTTGTAGATCCAGCCCACCTTAAATCCCATCGCACCTCTCAGTCAGCATCTTCTGTCCTGTAAATGTGCAGATAAAGACAAGCAGCAAGCAGCCTACTATTCCATCCCCCCACCATCGCAGAACGTGCACAAAGTTCTCCCAGCTCATGCCTTGATTATCTGGGAGTGAAGTGCTGGAGTTTTAGAGTGGAAATAATAGATTGTTATTTGGAACACATGCATTTTATGTGTGTTCCATTTCTACAATAATCTGTGTAAACACATTGTTAAAACAGAAACTTTTTTCATATTTTTGTAGTAAACGACAAAATGTTGGTATAAACTATATAATGTGTGAAGCCTGAAGTCCACACACTTTCACAAAAGGTTCAAGGACAATACAATAGCTTCCGTGGCGTAGCGGTAAGATATGCTGACTTCTAATCAAGAGTCCCCGGTTCGACCCCCACTGACTCCTATATTTGCCGTTTTCAGTAGTGAGATGCTCTTATTGTTAATATTATACAGTACACACGACGCAGGAAACAAACCCCTGACATGATATCAGGTCATCACTGAGTTCAATCAGAATCTTGTCCACTTTAGCTCACACTGTATGAGTATGATTAAACAAATATGTATACCTTTATACATATATATATATATATATATATATATATATATATATATATATATATATCTACATATTTAATAACATCCCATAGCATTTACCGTTCCAAAGATACAGTACAATTGTATACATACTCCATGTTTAAAATTGGCACACAGTTGTTGTTTAGAGAGATGACTTTAATTTTGTTTAAGGCTAAAATTTCACCAGCAGAATGTTTAGTGCCCCCCTTTTTTAAAGCCCCACCAAAGCTGTACTTGTTGACTTCAAATATTCTGTAATATAACCTGATTTTATTTAAAACAAATCTTTTTTGGATAAAGTTACCCACTTGATCTGTAATAGATACGTATATTATTATTTTTAGGAACAACTGTGATGCGCATGACAGCTCACGATGCTGATGATTCAAACACTGACAATGCAGCTCTTCGATACAACATTGTGAAGCAGACCCCTGACAAGCCTTCACCAAATATGTTCTATATTGATCCTGAAAAGGGAGATATTGTTACAGTAGTATCACCTTCATTACTCGACAGGGAGGTAAGCTACACTTATAAATATTAAACTTTGTTTACTGATTTTTACTTAAAATAAACAAATTGTTCAGTGTATAAGAAATTTATATCATGTATATATGGATTTTGCAAAATTTTGCTTTGAATTTGGTACACTTTTGTTTTCAAAGAAAGTCACAGAAGAATATTTTGCACTGCTAATTGAGATGTTTATTGATATTAATTGCAGCAATGATTGTACTTTTGCGAAATTATCTATCGGCCCATTGGACGTCTACATCTGATTGCTACCTCCTTTTTCAAAAGATATTACGTGTATGACAACAAATTTTGCCTTTACTAAGCATTAGCATTACTAATTCCCTTCTGCATATTACAATATTATGATATAAAGTTAAATTGCTTTTTCCCTTTAAAATAACATTATCATAGAAATCTTTTAATTTTGCCTGAGGGAATGACAATGACAATGATAATAGACATAAGTGCTAGGGCAAAAAGTATTTGATAGAGAACAGAAAGATCAAATTAAGTGTAATACAGCAGGATTATGTGGGTTGCATTTACAAATGTGTTTAATGGTGTGATGGACAATATTTATTACTGACATGCACACAGAAGCTTTTAAAGTACATGTATGCTCATGTGACAATCAATCTAATTAGAATTAAGGTTATGCCTTTCAGCATATTAAATACCTGGAGGAGTTTTATATATAACTGTTTACCTAACAACTGAAATGTCATGGATAACATGTACTTTTCAATTAATTTTTTTTAAGCATAAATAACATTCTTATCAGTAGTGATAAAAGATTGTTTCTTTTTTCCTTTGTTGATTTGGGTATATTTTACCATACTGACATGAATTTTGGTTTTGTAAACTAAATTACTCTTTAAATTAAACTAAAATGATAGGCATTTTGTAGAATTAATGAGATTTAACAATTCTGAATACATTCCGTGTTTGAATGGAAAAGAAGTGGTCTGAATATTAACTCCTACAGCTTTCATTTATTTAGCTTTTTTTTACACAATGCTTGAAATGTATGCATTTTAGCATTTGTGTCAGTGTTGCGTACAAAAACAAACTAGAAATGTGTTTGGTGAAAGGCAGTCGGGACACTGCACAGCATGCTTTCTTTTATGGAACTGGCAGTTGTTAGCACCTGTGACATGTCAACAGATGGCTCCACGCCATCCTTTTCATTAACTTATAATAATGCTGTGTATTTAGATGTCTATGTAAATATGCTGTCTTTTATTACTACTAGCTATGTTTTCTATAATTTAGGCTAATATTAGTTTACTAGAACTCCTTACTCTTGAACATTCTACATACAGTAGAATGCCCATCAGTAAAACACAAGGGGGCTCTGCCCCCTACTCGCTTCGCTCGCCTACCCCCGGTGTTGGGTAACCCGAAATACATTGATGAATGTATGAGATATATTGGAGTGTAAAGGTGTAGATGACGAACAAAGGAAGTATATTCATTAATCCTAATGAATGTTCACTAATAGTGGACTCATTACAGAATGCGTTGTCAGCTAATTGGTGGAATTGTTTAGCGGCCGTCTGTCGTTCCGTTCTTTGCCGTTTATCTATTGACTCTGCTGTTTGAGAGGCGCATTGTAGGCGCCTACGTTCATTAATTGTATTCAGGCGGGCTCGCTTCTGTATGTCCGTTAGTTGAGATATTTTGTTTTGGAGCCGTGACTCCTTTGGTTGCGTTGTTTGAGAAGCGCGTTGTAGGCGCCTGCGTTCATTTGTTTTATCCAGGCGGGCTCGTTTTTGTAGCCCCGTTAGTCGAGCTCTTTCTTTTTGGAGCCGTGCCTGCTTTGCTTGCGGCATTTCAAACGTGCGCTGTAGGCGCCTGCGTTCATTGATTTTATCCAGGCAGGCTCGTTTTTGTATCTCCGTCAGTTGTGGTCTTTCGTTTTGAACCCGTGCCTGCTTTGCTTCCGTAGTTTCATACGCGCGTTGTAGGCGTCTATGTACATTGTATTTGTCCATGCGGGCTCGTTTTTGTAGCTCCATTAGTTGAGCTGTTTGGTTTTGGAGCTGAGACAGTTTTGCTTCCGCGGTTTCAGATGCGCGTTGTAGGCGCCTACGTCTATTGTTTTTATCCATGCGGGCTCGCTTTTGTAGCTCCGTTAGTTGAGCTGGATCGTTTTGGAGCCGTGACTCCATTAGTTATCCGTTGTCTATCGTTAGTAATATGGATAATTGCACTTACTGTTAATACGGAGCGTTTTCTGTGGTTGTACTGTTAATAATGCATCACTGTAATGTGATTCACATATGCTATATGGTTTGGACGTGTGAGGATGTCGTACATTTAATACGGAGAGTTCGTTTATTCTTATTAGCCGGACCATGCTGTGTAGTGTGGACGTGTAGTTCAGAAGCACGTTGTAGGCGTCTGCGCCTTTCGTACTTTCTCGCGCCTTCCGTATTATCTTTGTGGACCTTTGCGGACCCCGTAGTGTCTTCCGTTTGACTGTGGGGTGCAGTGCAGAATCCTCTTTTCTGTGTGACGTTACTTGAGCTATTTCGTTTTTGAGCCATGACTCCTTCGTTAGTTGAGCTTTTTCGTTTTTGAGCCGTGACTCCTTCGTTCGCAGTGGATCAGACGTCGCTTGCAGTTTATGAGACGCGCGCTGTAGGCGCCTGCGCACTATGTCTTCTGCGTCCATCACCGTGTACCTGGGTCCATGCCTTCCGGTTTACCATTCTCGGTTAGTAATATGGATTCCAACCTCATGTCATATAATTCCTTCCTACTGACTGACCTTGGCTTTTATTGATGGTCATTGCAAAACATCAGTTTTACAGAAAAATGTGTGGTTTTGATTTGAAACAGCTAATTAGTAGCAATAATAGGAATTTTTGGGTATAATTTCACCTTGTAGGTCAACCTGTAAAAATAGTAACTTCAATCAGATTTGAATTTAATGTTTTCATTTGTAATCTTGCACCATTAAAGTGTTTTGGTGGGATTAATTCAAAATCAATATACACTGAAATGTGGTTTACTTTAACTTATTGCATACAGCATTGGCATTTTCAGGCTGCACATTAACTTGGCCCATACATTGAACTGAAAATTATGGATATTGTACAGAAACGAAAAGGTGAAAAGAATTAATTTTGTGAACTGTGTGCAATTTCCACCTTCACTATGTTCCATCTGTAGGTGGCCCCTTTTACTGAGCTTCGCATGTGTTTAAACTGAACAAGGCATGCTGTCGCTCCTGGCTTGTGTTGCTCATAGGGCTTGAAGTGGTTCTGGTTAATCACATGCTGATATTAAAGGGGACACCCCAGTTCTCTGCAATATTGCATGTATTTTACCACCAATGTTGAAATCCACCCTCCCCACACCCTTCCTTTCTTCAAACTATATGTGTATTATTGCATTTGATAATCCAAGGAGGACATTGCCACCCCCAGGGGGGAGTTTGTATGTAACGTATATCATATTGCAAGGAGTAAGAAGTCAACAGAATAGGGAGTACTGTGTTTTGATCCTTCCACTTCACTTCTGCTGCCTGCCTTAGTTTGCCTTAATTTGTATGCACCATTTCTCTACGCAAGCCTTCTCAGTACTCACTGGAAACAAGGATGTGACATATTATGAAAGCGTACTTACTACAGTATTATTATCAACCAATATTGACTAATAAAACAGGGAGGCGAATTTTCTATAGCCTCGCCAAATATCGATGAAATTCATCAAAAAACATGAGTGTGTCTCTATTTTGCAGTCCTTGACACTGCCTCTTCTTCAGTCATTTGTGCACCCTATTATTTAGAGCAGCTGTTTGCGTAGCCTGTCAATCGCTTCTGCTAGGGCATTTGTTTGCATAAAAGTGCAGAGCCTTACCGTTCAGCATGCTTTTAATGAATATTAACAATCGACAAACACTGGTCGGGTAATTTTTTTTTTCCTATAACATCACCAACCTTCAATCAAATCAGCCAAAGCATTTTTGAGATTCTTAAGTTATTTTGTTTTTCTATTTTGTGGGAGGGGATTTACCCCTAAATACTGATATATCGAAATGTCCTATTTCATAAGGATGCCAACTGCTAAATTTCAGTTATTTAACTAAACAGGAAATAGTGCTTTTGTTGATGAGTGAGTGAGTTAATTTTGCTCTTTATATATATATATATATATATATATATATATATATATATATATATATATATATATATATATATATATATATATATATATAATGTGTTTATGGAGGAGTAAGCGTGGCCAGATCGTTACCTCCCCTGGGATGCTAGATGGCAACCCCCTGGGTTGCAGCGGTGCCTTTCACTCCCGCAGGGCTTCATGGGAGTTGGAGTGTGGTGCAGCCCTGTTGGAATCCACAGGCACCGCCAGGGGGTGCTGTGGCAGAATCTGCTGAGCCCTTATGGGCAGTTCTTCCTCCACACCCTGAAGTGCTGCTGGAAATGAGTAATCAAGCACCTGGAGCACTTCCAGGTGCCTTATAAAAGGAGCCACTACTCAGGGAGCCAGAGTCGGGAGGAGGAGCAACAAAGCTTGAACTGAGGAGTGGAGGAGAAAAGAGAAAACAAAGAGTTTCCAGAAGGAAAGAAAATAAAAACCATGTATACCTTAAACTTGTGTCCCATGCTTGTCTGTGTCAGATTAAGCTAGGTAAAGCTGGAATTGGAAATAAAATGTTGTTAAAATTGGGCTTTATTCCAGCTTTACCCAGGTCTTTTAAATAATGCAAGTGTTACCTGAGTAATGCTAGATTTATCCAATTTTTCAGCTTTATGTATAAATGCGTAACTTATATATGTATGTATGGATATGTATGAGAGAGAGAGAGATTTAGATTGGCCTTTCTTGTGTAACAATCTTTCAAGTAACTAAAAAGAAGCAGCAGTCATAAAATAAAAATAATGAAATATTCTCAGTAGTTTTTTCTCTGTGCTCTATTGCACTCACTTTCACACAGCTTCCCAAAATCTCAACTGTCACACAGAACTGACCTCAATTCCATTTTCATTGCATTTGCAGTTTCAATTAAAATGGTTGTGACCTCTAGTGAGAGACTGACATTTGTACGGTTTTAAGTGTGCGAATAACATACTGCTTGGCAAACTTACTAATCCACCCAAAGTAAAGGAGATGACAAATAGAAGGGCAAATAGATTCTGTACTTAGATTCTTTGCTTTTGACATGTGAAGTAGCATTTTTCCATTTTAGTATGTCCTTAATATAAAGTTATTTATTTAATAGAAAATGTTATTTTAAAATTCAACTTGTTTATGATAAACTTTGTATATACAGAGTTTGATAATACTTTCTGTTCACTTAGCATAATGAATAGATGTCAGATGCTGGTTATTTTTATCTAAATTAATCTAGGAATGATATTAAAACACATCTCAATCAAGTAAATATTGCAATGTAAGCAAGTGCTTGCAGTTGAAAACCTGCAAGCAGAGAGACTGAGAAATTATGGGATTATTTATAGTAGACAACTCTGTAGATTTCTTGATCTTTTAGGAATATTTTCAGTATTTCAGGGTGAGATACATAGACCACAGATTGTGTACATTTGAAATACTTTTAATCAGAGCTGCTGATTAATCATTTTTTACACATTCAAATAACGCATAAAAATTCTGCAATTACATTTTTTAATGCAATCCCTAGATGCGTTATTTAATCTGGTTAATTTGAATGCACTTCACACTTTGCTAATGAACTAGCACCAAATATATCCTAGTCTGTAAAAGTAGTAGTGAGCCACTAGCACTTGATCAGTTCCTATGTTGTTTCTTAATAATCTTCATTCACACACATACCAGTAACATTGATAGCCCTCCCTTATAGCACAGGATTGTCCTATATTGGAATCAGTAAAATGCTGCATACCATATATAATCAATAGAGACATGATTTCTCACATATTTTCACATACACCATTTAATATATATACTATCTCTTCGAAGTGCTGAGATTAACATAAGAACATTTAAAATTAAATGGGTTAAACAAGCAGAGTGAATGAGTTTCATTTTTGTATTGTATCAACGTTGCAGATGTACAAGCACTGCTTGCTAAGAGAGATTGTGCATCAGCATCAAATTTGCTTTTATGCTGCATTCATACATCACCAGTTTAAAAATATATATATTGGAACATCCAGAACTAAGACAGTACATACGGTGTAAACATTACTATTGTGATGTCTGCTATTCAAAGTCTGCCTGTAAAGAGGCTGTGGAGGTATAGGTCTGATTGGGAGACAGAATGTCAGTGGATTAGCCCTGTCACTGGCGACATACTCAGTTTCCCATGGATGGATATCTGGCCTGAATCAGCATGGTGCAGGTGTTACCCATTTCTGAGTGGCTAAAGAACAGATGACATGGAGAGAAATCGCTCTATTCCTTATATCTCACTCAGACATCTCCAAAAGCAGACATGGCATATTGTTGTTTAATTACTCTTTTATAATTCATAAATGATACATTCTATGACAATGTGCAATTTTAAAAAAATCTAATTAAATAACTATCAGATACATATTGAGATTTCTTTTTCAGTCTAATTTTTGCTATTTAATATCCTAATCTATACACATTTTCAATCTAATTAATGACGACTCCTCTCCAGGTAACAGCTACAGAGTTGGCTGACGTGTATCATGCAGTTAAGCCCAATCTGAGCTCTAATAGTGCCGATTGTGCACAAAAGCTGAACCATGATTATATTTTTTATTAATATTGTTTCGTATGTTCTCTTGCAACAGAGCAGTTCAAACCATATACATTTGCAAGTGATTATTAAAATTGTTTTGCATTAGAATTTAATCACGGAGCTATTTCTGAATTACAGAAGAAATACAGTAATCCCTCACTGTATCGCGCTTCGCCTTTCGCAGCTTCACTCTATCGCGGATTTTATATGTAAGCATATTTAAATATATATCGCGGATTTTTTGCTGGTTCGCGGATTTCTGCGGACAATGGGTCTTTTAATTTCTTGTACATGCTTCCTCAGTTGGTTTGCCCAGCTGATTTCATACAAGGGACGCTATTGGCAGATGGCTGAGAAGCTACCCAACTTACTTTTCTCTCTCTCTCTCTTGCACTGACTTTCTCTGATCCTGACGTAGGGGGATTAAGCAGGGGGGCTGTTCGCACACCTAGACGATACGGACGCTCGTCTAAAAATGCTGAAAGATTATCTTCACGTTGCTACCTTCTGTGCAGCTGCTTCGTGAAACGACATGCTGCACGGTGCTTCGCATACTTAAAAGCACGAAGGGCACGTATTGATTTTCGATTGTTTGTTTTTCTCTGTCTCTCTCTATCTCTCTCTCTCTCTCTCTCTCTCTCTTTCTCTTTCTCTGCTCCTGACGGAGGGGGTGTGAGCTGCCGCCTTCAACAGCTTTGTGCCGCGGTGCTTCTCATACTTAAAAGCCAAACAGCCCTATTGATTTGTTTGCTTTTCTCTATCTCTCTGACATTATCTGCTCCTAATGCGCACTCCTTTGAAGAGGAAGATATGTTTGCATTCTTTTAATTGTGAGACGGAACTGTCATGTCTCTCTTGTCATGGAGCACAGTTTAAACTTTTGAAAAAGAGACAAATGTTTGTTTGCAGTGTTTGAATAATGTTCCTGTCTCTCTACAACCTCCTGTGTTTCTGCGCAAATCTGTGACCCAAGCATGACAATATAAAAACAACCATATAAACATATGGTTTCTACTTCGCGGATTTTCTTATTTCGCGGGTGGCTCTGGAACTCAACCCCCGCGATGGAGGAGGGATTACTGTATTAACATGCATGAAGGAAATATAATAAATTGTGACTAATGCGCAGTTAGTTTTGATTAAAAATTTTCATTGAGTTTAAATTTTTTAACTGAATAGCAGCCTTACTTTTAATTAATGAAAAATGCTAAAAGTAACAACTTTTTCTGTATTGTGCTTTGCATACTACAGAATCAGTGTCATACTAAGTACACAGGAAACAGGCTGTAGAGAAGAAAGGAGTAATAAGGATTGGACTATGCTGGACAATTTAATAGTTTTGGAATGTTCTGGTCTTTTCCATTTTTTGTACAATTGATTTATTTGGTTCCACTAGAAGATAGTGTTTCTATAAAGATTTTGTTTCGTCATAAAATCCATTGGCGTTATCTTTATCTTGCTGTATTTGCACTTTTCCAAGAGTTTTTCTCTCCTTACTGCCAGGTTTATGATTCCACAGATCAATTCTATGTCTTGACCTTTGGAAGGTTTTATGTGAGGCTGAATTTTTCCTGATAAATTAAAATTCATTTGAGGTGGTCTGTGCTTAATCCTCTCTAGGGAAGAGATAAAGTTTGTGGATGAAGTTACCAAGTGCTTCCTGCTGTTGCCTTTCAGTTCCTTCTGACAGTAAAACAAAAGTAAGCGAACTTATGAAGTAGTGGAATATATCTCATTATACACTACCTTTTGGACAACATACACACATCCAGAAACTTGTTGATAACCTTTCTGCTCTCAGGATAGTGAAACAATTTAGCTATGAAAAAAATCAAACTCAAAGTGTGGATCAACATAAGATAAGAAGGTAAAGGTTGATTGTCACAGAGACCTAATCTTGTTCATATCTGCAACTGATATTTAGTTCGGTTTAAAAAGCATTGTGTTAATGTCTCTTTAAAAAAACATCTTTATTCCCAACCAAATAGTTTTTTGTTAATAAATAATTTGTAATTACAGGATTCTACAGTTATATATCTGTTTTGTATGTGTTTATAATTCATGGTCTTTAAAATTAAAATGAAACATTCTACAGGACGGTAGTGTGACCAGCTATATCATATGGTTTGGAGACGGTGGCACTGACCAAAAAAAATAGAAGACAGAGCTGAAGATAGCAGAGTTAAAGATGTTAAGATTTGCATTGGGTGTGATGACGATGGACAGGATTAGAAATGAGTACATTAGAGGGTCAGCTCATGTTGGACGGTTTGGAGACAAAGCTATAGAGGTGAGACTGCATTGGTTTGGACATGTGCAGAGGAGAGATGCTGGGTATATTGGGCGAAGGATTTAAGGATGGAGTTTCCAGGCAAGAGGAAGGCGTAAGTGAAGGTATATGGATGTGGTGAGAGAGGACATGCAGGTGATGGGTGTAACAGAGCAAGATGCAGAGGACAGGAAGAGATGGAAAATGATGATCCACTGTGGCAACCCCTAAACGGAGCAGCCGAAAGTAGAAGAATTATACTGTAAAAAATGTAATTGCCATTGAATGCCATTTTTAGTAAAATAACTTGTTTGCTGATGTGTATGTTGCTGGTGTCCAATAGTATAGTTAGGACAACTTTAACACATGAGGAAAACTGACAGGTTGCTCTGCCACTCTGTTTCTTAATAAAGTACAATTATTTGTAATAATTTTATTGTAATCATATAGTTCACAATGTACACATACTGGAAAGAATAATCAATATGAACTGTACAACTATAAACAAATTAAACAAAAACCTAGCAGATTTGTGCACCATACTGTCCACAGGAGTCAGGTGCCCAGCTGAACTGCGTTTAAGATGGGCCGTCTGTCCAGAGTATCACCTTACCAGGGCCATCTTAACATATGGCCGCAATGGGCACTGACTGGGGACCCCCGGAAAATAGAGGCCCACAATGTTTCTGATGCCTATCAATGTTTCTGTTTTGCTATCAAAACAGGGGACCCAGCACACTACTTTTCCCGGGGGCCTATAACGCTCTTAAGACAGCCCTGAATGTACCCTTTCACTTTGATGGTCCTTCATTTTTTAGGTACCTTCCCTCCACTTATCTCAGTGAGATCAAATGGTGTTCAGAAATTAATTTTAATTGCAACTAGGTATTCTACATTTTGACCTATTAAATCATTTAAAAGTCCTAAAGTGACTCTATAGTTATGTTCCTTTGTGTATTGCACCTATGAACATCCATTATTTCAAACTTTTTATCAACTATCTATATCACCTTTTCTTGTCATAGTCTTAACTGTTCTCAAAAATGAACAAATTAAATATTTGTCAACATTTTTATTAACACTGTTGTGTCACTAAGGAAATGAGGGGAAATGTTAATCACATGTAAAAATCTAAATAAGGAAAAATATATTACTAAAATGCATATAAAGACAAAAAGAACTGCTACATACTTGTGATTAAATCAGCAGTTTGCCATTCTAAGAAAAGTTATCACTCAGCTCTTGTAGTAACTTTAGTAACTTTATCACACAGGTAATTACTATGCATATTCTTGTGAAATTATGTTAAAATCGATAAATATGATCTTCACATTAGAATGCATTGTCTGTGTCTTGGTTTGGTTTGTAGGGAAAATGCTTGCTTGTAGACAAGGTACTCAGACATGTCAGAAAATGGATTTTTCACCATAATCTTCTTCATTTGTTCCTTTGGAAGAAAAGTCAATGCAGTGTGACTGAAACATTTGAAGATCAATTCCATTTAGAAAAATTCTCTGAACAGCTCTATTAAGTTGTAAATAAGGGAGTGGCTAACATGTCTAACAGAATTTGAGAATTCTTTGGTTCTGGGCTTTGCATGGTATGAGTAATGGTCTTGCTTCATCATTTAACATTTATTATTGTCATTAACATAACATTTATTCTGGCATTTATTTGAAACAATCTGTGAGTTCCTGGTAAACTAGATGCTGCTTTTTCTTCACTTATGATACATTTTTCAGACTTAATAGTTATTATGGTGAACATGCCTATGTGCAAATATCACCACAAACTTAAATGCTGACCAAAATCCCTGATTAAGTTTTAGGTAGCTGTTCTCAATATGAAATAAACTCAATAGTTAAAATGAAGCATTTTATGAAAGATCTAAAGATTGTGTAGAATAGTGGAATTATTTTTTAGAATTTCTCCCCTCAAGTCTAGTAGATACTGTAGATACAGTATTTAGTAACATTTTTTCCTTGTGTTTAAAAGTACATTACACCACATGGTGTATGTAAATGGTGAAGTAAAAATATAAATTTTGTATTGCAATTGAATTCAAACACAGCCTTTTGATATATATTTTTTAGAATTATTACATTAATTCAGACTTGATAATCATTTTTCTTAGCAAAGTGCATGTGTGGGTTAAACTATCCAGCATAACAGCATTCAGTCCTCATCACTAATGGCTTCTCAACAGCTTGAGAAATTCAAAGCATTGAATGATGTCATTTGTTTCTTTTTTGACTTCCCATTCAACTTGCTTGATTTTCCACTTAAGCATTTTTATTTTGAATTAAAACAACCTGGCAGCTTCAGTCATTTCATTTGCTGGGGGAAAAATAAATTCTTTAACTTTTCCTAAGAAAAACGTCAAGGTACCAAGCCAATCAGCTTGGCTGACTTAGCTTCCTTATCCTCACCAACTTTTTTCAGACCTTCATGGGGAATATACTTAAGAGATATAATTCTTCTATTGTATCTGATGTCTGCCCCTTGGAATTCTCCCAGT
This sequence comes from Erpetoichthys calabaricus, assembly GCF_900747795.2. NCBI lineage: Eukaryota > Metazoa > Chordata > Cladistia > Polypteriformes > Polypteridae > Erpetoichthys > Erpetoichthys calabaricus. The sequence goes on along the minus strand of NC_041402.2, from coordinate 128,200,157 downwards.
GGCCTGTGTCTTGTACTATACATGTAGGAGATGCCCAGGTGTAGTTCATTTTGTATTATCAAGCTCCTCATCTTTCATTGAGAGTTATTGCAGAGCCTCACTCACACGCTACATCTTGTATCTTATTGCAGACTAATCCGACCAGTTTACATGGATTGTTTAGCAGCCTGGCACTTCCTGGAGAACAGTACTTCCAGGCTTGGATCCAGAGGCAGTTTCCTTTGATTTCATTAGAACATTGATGAGGGTTAGATTATAGATAGTCTTTTGTTTGTACTCATCCCCTAGACAAGCTTGCTCTTTGTAACTGTATCAAGTGTATTTGTCCCCAGGCAACACAGCTCCAAGGATCAGTGAGATCCTAAACCATGCTTGAGTCACAGCTTAACTTTTAAAAAAATCTCTATATATTTATATATATTCTATTTGGGAAAAAAACTTAAAATGAGTCTGCAATTAATTTTATAAAATGTTCATAAGATGGCAAACTATTCAGCGGTAACCTTGATACTTGAAAACTACCAGATATCCGTCTTTATCAATATTTTATTTTGTTACCAATTTTTTTTTTTACACCACATTTGTTATTGTATGCATGAATGATTTTCACTATAACCTGGCAAGAATATTGAAAAACCTAAAATACATTTATTTTCAGTTTTTACAATGAACTCAAAATATTTAGGCAAAAAGAACATGTTATAAAAATGTTAATAGTGGTGAAAATGCCCAGAAACAGCCATATACAACAAGTGTATACCACACTTTGACAAACTAGAGCTTCTAAATAAATAATTAAATATTTTTATTTTTGAACTGGACTCATCTAGATTGTTCTAATGTGGGCATTATAGCTGTCAATGGCATATGAAACTGAACTTCTAAGTTTTCAGAGTTTTTCAGCTACGTTCTATTGCAATGTGTGCTATCTGTCTTAATCAGTAAATTAGGCTGCGTTAGGTCTTTGGAGCATATGGTAGACAAAGCATACAGGACATTCTTCAACCAACTGACTTTTACAGAGTCTCACCTGGATGCTGGACATCTCATATATCATATGGTTTATGCTTACATCTTTTATGTAGATATCTGGTGCTAACATTATTTACAGTGCTCACTTTGGTTTAATTGAATTTTAATAATGGTTTTAAAAATAAATGCTTATGAAATGCGATTACACATCTGCTTTAAATCCAACCATATCATATTATACAATTATATAATATTTAGAAATTATTTCTGAAGTGACATTTTATTGAAAAGGGGGATTTTTTTTAAAGAGAGAGAAATCTCCTTGGATTAAAAAGAAGCATCTTGAGCATGAGAATATAAATTTATTATTATTCTACAGCAAATAAGGTGTGAAACTAAGGATAGATAAACTGCTCCACTCTTGCTACAATACAAGTGTAAATTTTATTGTTATTTCCTTAACCACAAACTCAAGTGTTTGGATTGACATGGTTTACAGCAACATTTCTTAAAGTTTTTATCACTGCGGAACCTTATACCAAAAAAAAATGTTGAAAAAGAAAACAAAAATGGAATAGTTATATGAAAAATATTTTAATCAAGGAAATATTTAAATAAATACATATACATTATATACTTACACAAGATGTGAAATAATAAAAACTGTTTCATGTTACAAGAATAATGCAAATTTAAAGGATGCACGGAAATTGTATGACACAAATCATCAACATTTGGTGTATGGTTTGTTAAAGTTCGCCTTAATGTAAGATAACAAGCCTAATCTGATCATTGTAAAGACAGTTGAAAATCTACTTTCAATATAAGCATATAGTAGTAAACTGGAATACTTACTCACTTAAGTCCACATTCACTATGATTTTTTTAAGTAAAATTCATCAATAAGTAAACTTCTTAAATTTTTTTAATATATTGTATGAGGAAAGATCGGTCAACATAGGTTCTTCATTCATAGATTTATAGATTGTTCTTGTTCATTAAGATTAAATGGATCCAGAACACACACAAGTTGAGTCCTGACATTTAGGAAAATTGAACTAATGACTTCTTGTAAATGACTGATCACAATAAGTTTCAGTTGGTTAATATTGTATTCTTCATTTCTCTTTTCTGCCTCATTCATTTGGTCAGTTAGGTTGTGAAGTTATTAAAGAAGTAGTTTTCAATTCTTTTTATCCAAGGTTTCATTTTCTTCTTTGGGTCTTCTGCTTTATTATAACTGTTTAATATTGTGTATGTGTTTCTTAAAGTAATAAAGAGAAGTCGAGCAACATGACACTTTTTATTGGCTAACTAAAAAAATTACAATATGCAAGCTTTTGAGGCAATGAAGGTCCCTTCTTTAAGGAATATTTAATGATTACATCTTCCTTGAAGAAGGGACCTTCATTGCCTCAAAAACTTGCATATTGTAATTTTTTTAGTTAGCCAATAAAAGGTGTCATTTTGCTTGACTTCTCATTACATCTATAATGGCTAACACAGTATAACAGCCTAGTATTAAAGAAATACGTTAAAGCTTTTCAAAAGCTGAAGTATATCTGCAGGGCAATATCACTTCATGTTCGAATCTGCACAAGGTCACAGTTTTTGTGTGATAGGAATAGAATTATTTCTGCTCTTAGATCATCAAAAAGCCTTTTTGAAAATGTGATTTCTCAAAAAACAGCAAACTATCCCCATGCAAAAAAGAAAAAGATTAACTTCAGTTGTTTGCTCTGGTATTGGTAACAAAAAAAACCTACAGTACTAATATGTTAAGTTTAATTAATCCACACAACTATATGCACAGTGACAAATACAACACTGCATGGATTCAGCAACTGAGATGTTTAGTAACTCTCATGGCAGTCTGTGAATCCTCCTTCTCTTTTCTGGTTTGGGTGAACTCAAGAGGTGCAATTAGTGTTGCAACATTGCAGTCTCTTTGTTGATCTCCGCTAATTGTTTCAAAACCTACACTTGATACAAGACATTTTAACTGATGGCTGACAGAACTATGGATCCAAGCAACACAATTTAAGAAACATTGAGAGAATATTCATTCACCCATCCATTTTGGAACCCATTTTTAGCATTTCATGATTTTTGGGAGCTAGATGGTTATTTCTGCACTAACATCCAGAGACTGATAAAGACCATGACTTTCCATCACATGGCACACTCTCACACATGCTGATGCACCTTCATATTGGACAAAATTAGATGTCCAAAGCAAGAGACAACTTTATGCAAAAATCATAAACATCATAAATAAGGTATAGCTTACATGAATAATTACATGATTTATCTAAGGTTTTTTTTTATAAAAATATTATGGGAATATATTACATCAACATGTATTTTTGGCTGCAGCGTTGATATTTAGTGTGAGGAAAGTGCTGACAGTAGCATCTAGTTTGAATGAGGGATTTAGAATGTTTAAATTTTGATTGTTCAGACCAGATGACTCTACCTATAGCATCATTCATACGGTATTTCAGGGAATTACTAAGGTCAGCTAAGAAAGAGATTGGATTCTAACAGCATGTCCCAGGTATTTTATTAGTGGCTTGTATATATGATATTGCAGGTGTTCAGCTTACTTCAATGACTCTTCTGGATCTGCCAGACAAAAGTATACATATTTTATAACTTCATAATTGTTAATAGGTGGCTGATTTCTAAACTAGTGCATGCATTATATCATGCATAATAGTTTATAGCTATGGAATGCTGGTTCCATTTGAAGCATGCAAATATATGACTGGATGCAGTAGACTGGATTAATCAGGATTTTCACTGACTCAAATGTATTAGCTCTAATCTGATACTGTATGTACCATAACATGTTTACACAAATTCAAATAAAATGCTTAACTAACTATACTGCATTTTTACAGATTCTTTATATTGATGGTGTGTAATTTACTATGCATTTTTGGTCAGAAGTGACAATCATGAAATGATTTAAACTATACCATGCATTATTCGGCGGAAGAAGCTCTTGAACTCTAGATTTTATTATACATTTGCTTCTGATATAACTATTTTTATATGCCTGGCAACTGCTGATAATTTCTGTCTCTCCACAAATTTTTCTTTAGTTGTGATAATTGCTCTTCAGACAGAATACCCAGTCTACTGCAAATCTAACCAGGATAAATGGGGTGGCGAAAATGGAAGGAAAAAGAAAGCAAAAATTTGATTACGCCAAAGTTACCTATCATTTTATTACTTTGTAAATGATATTGCAAAAAATATATTGTAATTCCGTCCATTTCTTTAGCTAACAGCCTAGTCTGAAACGTTTTGTCAGTTGCTATATGGTATAAGGCTGCTAAAACTGATGTGAAAAGTACAAATCTAAAAGAAGAAGTGAAACAAAATAATTGGATATTGCTGTTATTATGCAATATGACCTCATTCCAGTAATTAGTATATCACTTTTATCTAAACTGTTTTTTTTTTGTTTGGTTTTTTTTTGGGGTTTGATGCCATCCTGTCTATGTGACCACTGGTAAAAATTGTAGAATCACAAAGAATATATTACATGAAAAACCTGAAATGCACTACAATAGTAACATATAAAGAATATCTGTGATAAATGTTTGTTTTTTTAAATGTTTTATTGTTAATATCATTTTTTTGCTTTTATTCCTATTATATCATGAATATTTATGGAGCACTTTGAACATAGGAAAGTTACAGAGGAACTATGAGGAACAACTCTGTAAATGTGATAGCCAGTGCAACTTTCTATGCTGGGGTGTACTGGGCTGGCAACATCATTTTAAGAGTGGTGCACCAAATCAAAAAACTATTTAAGAAGACAGGCTCAGTTATGGCTCAGTCTCAAATAACTGGGCATAGTAACGAAGGACATGGCCATTATGCTCATCGTTTCTGTGATACACCACCATTGAGAACTGCCAACAAATTACTCACCAGAGGTGTGTCAGGGAATGCATCTGAAACTCATTTTTCTATCTATCTATCTATCTATCTATCTATCTATCTATCTATCTATCTATCTATCTATCTATCTATCTATCTATCTATCTATCTATCTATCTATCTATCTATCTATCTATCTATCTATCTATCTATCTATCTATCTATCTATCTATCTATCTATCTATCTATCTATCTATCTATCTATCTATCTATCTTGTCTCTGTGTGTGTGCATATGTATGTATATGTATATATACACATGCATACGTATAATATACACGCATGCCACTATTATCAGAATAATTTTATATTTCTTCAACAGGTGACTTTTGTGATTGCCATGTATTGAATTTTCTACGAGTAATTTGAAACCTGTCACAGATAACACTTGGCAATTGATTTATATAGAAACTGCTTTTCCACTCTTGGCTAGAAAATTATATAGGAGTAAAATGGCTGTCTTGAAACCAGTGTGTCTACCTAAGGATCCTTTATTCTCTTTCCCATGTTTATATTTTGGCTGTCAGTAAATTTAGCTTTTATTCAACCCTTGTGCATGCAAAAATCTTGCCTATTTGTGTTTAGCAAAAAAATGTGATGTGTGATCAAATGCTCAAAAAGGAGTGAGACAAATTAATGCAGATGTAATTACTTTTCTATAATGAATTAGCCCTTATGTTTCTGTGTTCCTACAAAATGTGGTTTAAAGTAATAATTTATATTTCCTTAGCAATAAAATAAAGCCAAACTAATAATGATAGATAAAACATGCCAGGTGTGCCGGTGTGTACAGTGCAAGTATAACAACATTGACATACATTGGAGTCAGAAAGTATACAGACTCTGTCACTTTCCACATACTTTTTTGTGTTAGTCAGTCAGTCATTCATTTTCCAACCCGCTATATCCTAACACAAGCTCATAGGGGTCTGCTGAAGCCAATCCCAGCCAGCACAAGGCGCAAGGCAGGTACAAAACCCCAGGCAGGGGGCCAGCCCACCGCAGGGCCTTTTTTGTGTTATTTAATTTTAAATGGATAAATTTTGTCATTTCTGACCATCACAAAATCATAATGACAAATTGAAAACATGTTTTCAGAAAAGTTTGCAAAATTATTAAAAATCAAAAATAGAAATGTCTCATTTATATTAGTATTCAGAATCATTGCTGTGGCACTCTAAATCGAGGGCTTGTGCTTTCCATTTGACTTAATTATCCTTGATGTGTCTAGAACTTGATTGGAGTCCACTTGTGACAAATTGAATTGATTGGACATCATTGAGAAAAGCACACAATTGTGTATATAATTGATGTATAGAAGCTAGTCAAAAAAACAAAATGTTAGGGTATATTGTAAAAACTGTTGAATATAAATTGAAGAATGTTATGCTCTGAGTATATAAAACACTAGAGAGGCAGCATTTGAAATTCTGTATGCAGTTCTGGGCCCCACGCTACAAGAAACACATAGCAGTGCTTGAAGCTGTGCAGAGAAGAACAACCAAGTGCTTCTCAAAACTTAAATACATGTCCTACTCTGACAAACTCAGAGAATTAAAACTGTTTAGTTTTTAGCAGAAATGAGTCCATGGGAACCTAATCCAGGATTTCTAGATTCCCAAAGAGTTTGATAAAATTAATCCATCAGAATTCTTTCAACTAAATGGTAAATCATATATTCAAGGACAGCAGTGGAAATTAAGAGGAAGTGCATTTAAGACTGATACCAGGAAGAAGATCTGCATGCAAATAGTCGTTGAAGACTGGAACAAACTACAGAGACATGTAGTTGATGCAGAAACCTTGGCAACCTGTAAAAAGTGTCTGGGTGATATATTGGGATATATGTCTTTTTCTGCATGGACATTATTCCTCCTGCCTTTGACTCATTGATGAAACCCAACATTACAAACTGCACCCTTGAAATCCTGAAGGTGCTGAGCAATCAAGTGCTCTCAAGCTTGGACTCCACTATTGAACATATTTATACTCTGAGAATTTGACATGAAACTGAATCAAAGGTGGAGCTGGTATTAACTTACAGAGTTTGCAGAGAACCAGTTTTTTAGACATTAGTACAGTAGTTATTTATTTATTTTTTAAGAAGAACTTGTGATGTAGAAATTTACTTAGTCCTTTACAACACTGATGGAACCCATTTCTTTAGCAAACCTCCGTGTGAGGATCAAGGTTAGATCAGTTAAGCAAATAAATAAATAAACAAAAATGCATGAATAGGCATAAGATTAAATTATTGTCAGCAAGGTTGTTACTGCTGTATTTTGAAATATGAACTATTATAAGAAATAATTGACTTGGGAAATTATTTGTAAAAATAACAAACATTTTGAAGAAACAATGTATTCTGTTTATTTTGAACTTATCTAATTGTATTACAGGTTTGAACTATAAATCACACTTTTTTACATAATCAGATTAAAATAATTACACAAGAGAGTATAATGATTCTTAGTAAAGTTCATTTTAAAATAGTTTGTAATCTTGAGTTTTTCTTTGGACCATGCAAGATTGTCTTTTTCACAGCGAGGCCTCTCATCCCCACAGGATCTTCGTAGAACTGCATTCTGAATGTCACTTACACTATGCTATCACAGTTCCTAACCATTACCACATACTGGACATTTTTTATGTAATCTTTTTTTTCTATGTTGAAAAGCATGGAGAAACTTTACTCTGGTGCAGAACATTGAAATGCAGATAGACAGCACAAACCTACATACATTTTGTGGGTGCTTCTTCTCTCCAGAAGGATCCTAGCTTGGATCGGCTTACAGAGTTGGGGAACATGAGTGCAGGTGTTTCTTCTGACATGAAATGTGTGAAATAGTGTGAACTTGGTGCACTTGGAAGCACCAAGACCTATTACTCTCAACAGTAAAATTAACATTAGGAAAAAATATCTGCACGGCTGTTGTTAAACACCTTCCAAAGAGATGAGAACCTTATTGTTCTTTTTCAATTTTAAGGATTATTTGGTGGATAAACAGACTCTGAAACAGGAGGCTGTGGCATGTGTGATCCCATATGTGTCCTCTTTAATGCTGCTGTTCAGTTGATTAATGTGCCTGCTCAGAACATCATTCCACATTTGCTTAGAGTTTGTACTAGAGACCTTCCAGGTGTTTAGTTAACAGAGAATTTGTCAACTTTACAAACAACACTGTCTTACCTACAACAGTAATATCCAAATAAGTAATCTTGTTATTGTCCTTTAGATTCTCAGTTAATTTTAGCAACTTTATAAAATGGCTATCTTGCTAATCTTGATATTTTCAGTCTGATCAATACAATCTAATGCAGGTGGATGGGACTTTTAAAAGCCTTAGATTCAAAAGTGCTAGTCTCAAACGTTGGCCAAATATTACAAGAAGAAACAAAAATTCCTTATTTAAATATGTTATAATGAAGAATCTGCCTCTAGTTTGATTTGATTTGATTTGGCCATTTGATTTGAAGTATTCAGTGAGCATTTCCAATATTACATTTAGTAATACAAGTACTTTACTGAAGTGCATCTCTTCTGAATTTATGTGAAGCAGGAATGCTTTTTTGCCATGTCATGAAATTATGTAAGGAGTTGAGACTTTCAAAGAAGATGGTTATGTGTCCATATGGCATGAACTCACTGCAAAGGATAACATGTAGATGGTGAAAGCTGTAAACTTTTAACAGTGTAAGAGCTTGATGAAAAATGAGTTTTAGTATTTGCATACTTCCCTAGTTCAGGTTAACCAAAGCACCATCAAAGCAAAATCTAAAACATAGAGAGGAATTCATCTCCTGTGGCACCAAAACTTGCACTATTTTTTTTCTGATATTCCATTAGAAGTCATGTTTACTGCCTGTGGAAATCCAGCTGCCCTTTCTTTGATTATATCTACATTAAAATAGTAAATGCGTACTGAAGCAAGTTTGAGTTTAGATTTTATTTTCATCGGCCAAGATAGTGTAAAATGTAGAAGTTCATACAATTCAGCTTGCATTTATTTTAACAGACCCAAAACTTCATGTTCCCCTATTCTGCAATTTTAATCATATTAGTATTTTTTAGAATTTTTTGTGCCTCTCCAATATCTGGGATATACAGTACTGTGTAATAAAGTTATATTTGTTACTTTTTAATTTCTCCGTGGTCGCAGATTGGGATATCCTACTTTGTGCACATCTAGCCAATGTTTAATAAAGCATTCATATTCTGGCAGTTTTTCTCACTGTAGGTTAAATGTTAGCAGTCCCACTGCAGTTGATTTAGCATTGTCCCAAGACTGTCTAGGGCATGCCACATATGCTTCTACTCTAGGGTGCTGCTTACTGTTCTCAAATGTTGAACAGGTCTGTCTTAAATAGTTCCAATTTTTAAATCCTTCTCCACTGAACACCTGTTCTGTATGCATTTCTGGGTAGGGTGTGCAGTCCTTGCAGTTGTTTGATCTCCTCCAAACGCCAAAAAAAAAAGAAAAAAAAAGAATAAGCACATAGTGTTCATAAAATACCCTTTACATTTTATGTAAAAATATTAAATTAAATATTTACATTAACAAAGCTATGCATACATACAGACAAATGTGTAGCCAACATGAATCAGCTTCTTTACTCATGATGGTACCTAAGAAGATAAATGGTAGTTTAAAGTGGGGCAAAAGGATTGAGAGAAAAAAAAGGAAACGATTTTTCCAGAATATAGAACAGCCATTCGGAAAATCAAGAATACAAGGCAGAGCATTAGCCAGCTGCATTGGGTTGCTAAAAGTGAAGGAAGCTATTATCTAACATCTGGTAATATTTTGCTAGTTAACACGAACTCAGTACTGTTATGGTTTTGTCAGTTGATAAAATGTGGTTGTGTGTCATTTGCGATTCCAAAGGACCATGGGAATTTTAGAGTTTAGGCTGAAATTAGGCTGGCAGTGTTGATTTGTGAGATTGTACGGAATGGCATTTGAGCCAAAATGAGATAAATACAGTAACTATGAAATTATCCAAAAAATTAACAAAATGCAGTGAAACATGCAAATGTCATTAAATTTTGAAAAACTACAACAATGTATACAAAAGATTGCCTGGTAGATGACAAAACAAACTTGAACAGAGAACTTTAAAAATACGTAATAAGCTTTTTTAAAAGTGCCATCTGGCAAAGTCACACTATGAAATATAAACAGACTTTAAAAATAAGGTAATTGTTAAATAAACCCTGCAGTAGTCAAACTAAATACAACATTGAAATTGAATAAACACACATGTAGCATTTCATGATAGTATTTAGTATTTTCAAACATTGTGTTCTATTTTACAGTTGTTTTACAAGATTTGTTCATTTATGTTGGTCAGCTGTAAGCAAAAACATTGGGTGCATTTTGCTTTGAAAGTCACACTATTTTGATCCTCTTTTAAGAATTAGTGAGAGAGACAAAGTTATGCACTGAACAGTATATGTCCTTGTTTCGATATCGAAGTCTACCTTATATCTGTGTTTATGTGAAACTTTGCACAAGGAGCCCTTACGCCATGGATGTATATAACATATAGTAAAAATTAAATAAATGGCTTTTTTACAAAAGACCCAACCCACCTGGGAGGCTGGCTATTTATTCAGTCAAGATGAATAACTATTGACTTACAACACTGGACTTAGAATTGGGTGTAATATTGCATTGCCATTTAAATATTAAATTGAACTTAGTGTCCCTGATGAAGTGCATAAAGTAAAGCCTTAGCTTTACATTACATTGCCAAATTTCCTTATGCAATTAAAATGAGGAGAGAATCAATCAATTGATAAAAACAAAGGCAATAATTCATGCATTAAACTGAGATCAATGGCAAGTGTTGGTATTTTCGTTCCTTCCTGCTATAAGGGTTAGTGTGATCCAACCTGTTTTTGTGCTTACCAGGCCAGTGACAGCTATCACAATGCAAAACAGTCTAACATTAAAGAATTTTGTGATGGTTCCTGTGATGTTATTTTTAAAATATGTGGCATTGTGGCAAAAATCAATATTCAGATCTGGAAGGGAATGCTTTTATCTATTTTGTCAAATATATAATACCACATCCTTCATGTTTATGGTGCATCCTCTCACATCAGCACAACTTGCTGTGTAGTTTAAACTTTCATTTGTAAGCCATAGCAGGGCTACAAAGCAGTAGTACACTTTCTGAGCACAGCCCCTTCATCAGAACTGACAGACGTTCTAAGCATTACCTGTTGGAGACACAAAGTGCAGAGACTTCTTGTATTATGCTTGTCATGAAATCACTAAAAGAAAGTGCTCCTCCTGTGGGAATGCAAGATACTCTATGTGCAGTGTTCTATACAGACAGCGCAAGCTTAGCTATAAATGTTAGACTATTTTTTGCTCCAGTATGTTATGGGATGGCAAACAAGTGGATAAAGGTAATCATTTACTTCTAAACTGCTCAGTCATCTTCTCCTGATGATTACCCTTCCTCTTATGTTAGCTTTCTGTTACTATCTCTTATGTTAACGATCGGTTTTGACCCGTGTCTTTAATCAGCCATATTACCCTCAAAACAATTATTTACCATCCAATTTTTTTCCTTACCTCTTGGTTACTTTGTTACGCTTCCTTGTCCATTAAAAGAATGTTTTTAATATTTTTGCTGTAACCTCATGAGCTTTTACTTTAACAGCATACCTCTCATTTTCAATTTTAAAAAATGATTAAATGAACCTCAAGAGAATTATTTAAATAAATAAAAGGTTGTTATGTTACCTGACTATTACTGAGGGGTATTAGAACACATCTCTTAAATACATTTGTTATATATATTTTTTTACTATAATATTAATTACTATAGTAACATCTATGGTGTGACGGGTCAAATTTGACCCATATATATTTATTTCAAAGAAAAAGGCAAAAAGTATTTTCAAAAATAACTTTAATATAAATGGAAAGCTAAACAAGTAAATCTCAAAATGTGGATTTGCAAGGTCAAACAAACAACGAATAATCAAGCAAATCAAACCAATAGAAATGAGGCACTAGTTCCAAAAAACGTCTTTGTGTGCAAGAACATGCATGTGCATTTAGATGCATGTGTGGCAAAAAGTGACACTTTTAGTGTGTTCTTTGCAAATATATTTTTTTGCAGTAGAAGCAGAGTACGTTTGTCTTTCTGTCTTTATTGCTAGGGCAGACCTGACACCTCTTTCTTTTAGAATCAGGTGGCCTCAGTGGGGTTGTGGCTGTGGCTGTGTAGGTTGATGTTGAGGCAGTGCTGGCCGAGGAGGATGCTGGCACTGATGCTCTTTGTGTTGCTGATGGTGTGGAAGGAGTGCTACGTGAGCTCTGCAGCTGTCTGACCAAGGCTGCAGCGGCTGGGTCCCAGGGCACCCGTTCCCTTCGCTCATTGTGTGCCTTGACAAGGGAACTTCCTAACTCCTCAAGAAACATTCTCTGCTTGTTTTTTCTGGTTGAGTTCCACCCTAGGTGAATGTGGGTCCACAACACAAATGCATTGTATGCAGACACATCTAGAATGTTATAACACACAACCATTGGCCATTTCCTGGTCATTCTCTGGCAAGTGTAGGTGGCAGTCAGCTTGTCCAGGTTGTCCACTCCACCTTTGTTTTTATTATAGTCCAAGATAATTATGGGCTTTTTGTCACTTGCCGATGACACAGCTGCGTCTTTGTGAAAAGTGGACATAAGTATCACACTCCGGTGTTTTTTTGGACAATATGAAACAACCGTGGTGGTGTCTGTAAAAGCAAATTTTGAAGAAAGTGGAGCCCTGTCCTTCACCTGCAAAATTTTGGCAGGTTTATTTTTTTTTTACTGTGCCCACCATGGTAAGTTTCCACCTGAGAAGTTCTTGTCCAAGGTCATAGCTGGTAAAGAAATTGTCACATGTGATATTGTGACCCCGCAGTCCAGTAGTCATATCGAGGACTACACATTTTCCTTGATTTTTCTCAGGAATGCCACTTGCATGTTTGCCTTTGTAAATCTGCAGATTCCATGCATAGCTGGTTTTTGCATCACAAGCTGCCCAAATTTTTATGCCGTATTTCCCTGGCTTACTAGGCATGTACTGCCGGAAAGGGCATTTTCCACGGAAAGGGACAAAACGTTCATCTACTGTTACCTTTGGCCCTGGGTTGAACATCAGTGGAAGGAGCTGCACCCACCTTTCCCAGACATCCCTGATGGGAGCAAGCTTGTCAGATTTTTCTCTAGCTTCTCTGTTGTCAAATCTAAGGACTCTTGATATCATTCAAAATGACTGAAGTGACATTGTTGCCTGGAAAATATTTCTGCCTGTCGACGCATCCCAGAGACTGTCAGTGGCCTCATTGCCGGATTTGTAAACACCAGCAAGAAGAAGAACACCAATATACGCATCCAGGTATTCCTCATCAATGTCATTCCACATGTCGCCATGAACCTTTTTTCCTTCAAGGTTTGTCATAGCAATCATGACTTTCTTTAGTGACGATGGCATAAACAGTGTCTTGATGTCACTAACTCTCGTCATAGCATACCTTGTGATTCCAGGGGTCATTTTGATGACATTTGCAGCAGCTGCCATGCCATGTAAGTCAGGAGGTACTGAGCTCCAACAGATGTTACCACTTTTGGATTTGAACATTTCAGCAGGAGTGAGTGCAGCTTCAGCATCGGTGACCTCCTCATCAGACTCATCAGATGTGTCTGTGCCTTCTGGCTTCCTCCTCGGAAACCTGCTCATCTGTATCACTATGCTGTTCTATGTCCTCTGCCTCATTTTCAGAAAAGATATGATCCAAAGCTTGGCTTACTGTAAATCTTCTTCTCATTTTTGACTGCTGCAAACAGGAGATGTGTACTCTGCAAGTCACCAACGCTAAACTAAATTTGTCTTATGTTTTGTTTGTTCAGGTAAGGAGACACACAGGCAAAGAGAGAAGCCCCTCAAAGTGTGTTTAGGATTTTTGTTTTGACCCTAACTATTGTTTTATAACCTTAAATTATAACTGGGTCAAAACTGACCCTAACAAAACAAAGGTAATAGTTTTTACCAGAGCATTTTATAATTTAGTACAATTATTTTTTTTTGTTTTATTTTAATTAAATACAGATTCCTGACAAAGTCAAAATGCCTTGATGCAATAAACAAAATTAGGTAGCAGTTTTATGCATTTAAAAAGTAAAACGGGTCGGTGCTGACCCTAACACAAGAGGAAGGTTACACAAATTTCTCTAATAGAAGTGGAAACATTTTGGCTCGTAAAGCTTCATGGTTGGTCAAAGGTGATCAAGAAATAGAACCCCACTACCATGTCAGTGTAGACATATTTAATGATAAACCTGCATCAGTCAAAATAAGTTCCCCAAAAAATCTTGTTGATGTTTTGAAGCAACTACACTAAGAACTGAATATTCTGCTCCACTCTCACTTGTCTAATTTTAAATCTGTTATACCCTTAACAGCTACCCTGTGTGCATACAATTTGCTGAACATTTCTGTTTAGTTTTGAATTTGTCTGTTGCCAGTATGTTAAGGCAGGAGTGGTACTTGTTACCAGTGCTGCCCAGATGGTAAGGACTGGATGGGGTAAACACATCCTCTTTCTCCAGTGCTTTTTCGTTCCTTTGCTGAGAAACAGGAATCAGTGACTGCTGTAATATGACTTCATCATCACCTTTTTTAAATTGAGCAGATCTTTTTTTTTTTAAAGATGTGAAACAGAGATGCAGACACCCTTTGGGTCCCACTTTTCCTGCACATTGATTAAGATAGACTACAGTATGTAAGAGTTGGCTTTGCAATTTATGCTGAATAAATGTGAATTCTGCATCAGTTACTTTATTTTTTTACTTTAATTTCTTTGTCACCTCTGCTTTCATTACACTTCTTAATAGCATTATTTGTTCTGGGTCATTCATGTTAAATTTGAAATCACGTGTGTACCTTGACATTTACTAAAATGGATCCCTAGCTTTACAAAGCAGTTAGACAGCAGACTAAAATTTTATATACAGTTACAGGAAACAGAAAATCATTTTCATTGACATTCATCATTAAAAGAATGAAAGGGAAATGACAGCCATGACATGTACTCTTACTCCTTCTTACCTTTAAACATGTCAGCTGAGACTTTACATTACACAGTACAAGATGTTAAAAGAGAATACTGTTTTATTCCAATTCCCATTTTTTTTGGATGACAAAATTAAACATGAGTGGAAATGAGCACCCAGTGCAGAAAAAAAAATATTGAGAAGATATATACTGTATATTCACAGTTTATGTTCATTAATGGTTATAAATCTCACACCCTTAAATAGCAGTAGTAAATAATTTATCTATGTTTAGCAACAGATGACATGGTGGATTTGATCTTCATGCCTCTAAACCTGCTAAATATATTTTAGATTTAGTCCATGTAATGGAAATAAAATGTCATGCTGATTTGAACCAAAACAAGATTTAGAGCAAAATAGGTTATTCACATGTGAATGGTTTAAAAACGCAAAATGAGAAAAATAAAATTATTAAAATGCAAATACCCTACATTAAATTGGATAGTTACAGCAGAAAGAGCCTTCATAGATTTCATATTTTTCATATGTTCATGTTCGTATATTGCTTTTTTCATTACTTTGCTCATTATGTTGAATTTCAAAAAGATACTGCTCACATGTATTGCTTTGTAGGCTATAAAAATCCTTTTACCTTAAAATCTTTTGAACCACAGATGTACATTTCTTTCTGATCTGAGCCCTTCTATTTAAATCAGCACTAAATAATACAATACACACATGGTACATGTAACTAACAGGAAGCAACCCAATCTTATTTTATGTATTGCTTTGATTTTTCCTTTTGTGTGAATTTTTGTTGGTATGTTTTGAGTGCCAGATGTGAGTACTGATGAATGGTAAGGTCGGAAAGTGTGGATGCCAATTTAATATTTGTCATTGCTTTAAGTGATGGCTAATTTTAATCTGTAGAAATACAATATTCATGACTTTATTAATTTAAAAAAAGTTATAAATTTTAAAGAAACAATGTTATGAATACATTATTTTCAACTATTTCAGATTTTGGAAGGCCAAGTGGTATGCATGGCTGCCTCACAATTTCAAGGACCTGGATTTAATTCCTAGCCTGGTAACAGTCTATGTGAAGTTTACACATGCTTTCTGTTTATATGTAGGTTTTGTTAGAGCATTCCTGTTTTCTCCTTTGTTTTGAAGTTGTGTAAGTAACTTATTTAAAGTTTGTAGATTGTCATGATGTAAGCTAAAGGTGTCAAACATATTTTTAGTTTGAGCCAGAAATAAATTTATGTACCCAAAGTGGACCAGACTATATCAAAAAACAATTACTGCCGCATTTTTTTTTTTTTTTCTACTAGGGGGCTGTGCCCCCTGCTCGCTTTGCTTGCCCACCCCGGGTTTGGTTTACCGGATATACAATTTAAAGAGATTGTTATTTTCATGGGAATTGTTACATATGCATTATTTTCACTTTTACTTTAAAACTTTTGTTAAAATAATACTGTACTTGTCCTTTATTTCCAGCCCGGAGCATGGTTAAATCTCTTTCTTGCAGGACGTATAATGCTGCTCGTGTTGTGAAGTGGGGGTCGGCTGAACACACGCTATGGAGAAGCGGTTGGATCATCTGCTGGCTTGCTGCTGCTGCTGGCGAGCTGCATATTCTGCTTGTCACGCTGCATGTCAATCATTTAAAAGCCTGTAAAGCAACTGTCCTTTTGCCACTTCTCGTCTCTGCCGCTCGTGTTGTGAAGGGGGGGTGGAGGGGCTGGGGTTTGGCTGAACGCATGGTGAGGGGAAGCGGTCGGATCATCTGCTTGCTTGCTGCTGCTGGTGAGGTGCGTGTTCTGCTTGTCGCTTATTGTTTTACGAGCTGAGAGCACATGAAGCGTATCTGCCAAAAGCATTCCAACAACTGCTAGGTTAGATGTATGTGAACTTGTTTTAAATGTTGTCTCACTGCCTTGTCTCACGTGACGTTAAAGTGTCTCTCGCGGGATGTCAAATTGTCTTCCGAGAAGATCTCGTCTCCCTTCCGAGATTTTTTTTTTTTATAATAGAGAGCTATCTTAACATTACACTCTGGTACCTCTCTGCTGATTTCAATTCTTCATTCTGCCTTGAGTCTCTATGACAACTGTTCTTCCTCTTTATCAGCTTTTCTTCCCTGGACACTGTAGCCTATTTGGAAACTGGGCAGAAATCATTTAACACATAATTCCAGACACTGGTGAGAATTTGTACCTAAACCTAAGTACACCCATTTACACCTGCATTAATGTGTGTCATGATTGGATGGCACTTGACAAAGTTTATAAAAAAAACAATAAAAACAGTTTAAATACAATTGTGGTGGATCACACAGACCACGTTTAGAGTTGATCCAAAATAGATAACAAATACATTTAACACAAGGGGAAAAGCAAATGTGTTTTTTTTTCATCCACATATAACAATTAAATGCACAGAAAAGACAAAACGATCAGGTAGGGTGGTGGCAGCAGTCAGGTAAGCTTCAGAAAAGCGAACAGCCCCAACGCATGTGATGCTTTAACAAGTGAGAAGGGAGGTGGCATCGATATGTAGAAAGTGAAGCTACTATCTGCTTCATGTCACATCTTTGACATTATACTAACATACTAAAGTTCTTTGTCAGTGTGGAATATGTTTGTGACGATGCGGGTTCTGCTCCATGCTCAAATCTTACTTCTGGGAGCTCTCGAACCTGACACCATTGGTAATGTCACCGATGAGCTAGGCAGTGAAGACATCAACCATGAAGCAAGGGGATGGTGCAAAAAGTGCAAAGTGCTTTTATTAAAAAAGTAAATCAACAAAATCAAAGTGTTCAAATAAATAGTGCAGTGTCTCTCAAATAAGTCATTAAATAAATAATCCATAAAAACAAGTGAACTGTGGAGGTTAAAAACACACTAGAAAAAAAAATCCTTTAAAACAACAAGGTTTAAAACAATGGCTGGAGGCAGTCTTTCTTTAAACATCCGGTGCTTACTTACTCCTTATTGGCGGCTCCCCGCTTCTCCCCTAATGGGCCCCGCAACAGGTTATAGCCCTACCAGCAAAATGCAGCTCCCTCTTTTCTGGTCCGGTAGCCCTCTGATCCCCAGCTACGTTGGGTTCCTTCCCCAGCAGCCAGGGCGCTCACGCTGGGGCTCAACACGCCCAAGGCCTCCTCAACTCCGCTTCCTTCAACGGCCAGTCGACCCCTCTGTCGCTCACTCCAGCTCCTCAAAACTGTTCAGCTGGAGCGACCGCTTCAATCTGCCCCCACCGAGAGTTGGCCAAACACTCCTTCAGGGCTCTCCTACCAGCAGCATTTCAACTTTCACGAGCCTGCACTTGCTCTCTCTCTCCCACATCGGCTTTGTCCTTCCTGCCGCCTTCTTCTCCATTAACCTCCGTTCCTTCTCTCTCCCCCATCTGCCTCGTGGTTCTATTATTTATTATGGGGACATGGATCAGGTGTGGCAATTAGCAGCTCCCGGCAACAATTATGGATGCGGACAACTCCTCACCTGAACAATGCCCCCTCTCTAAGTCGCAAGTATGGTGACTATTTATTTAAAAACTGGCCTTTTTGACTTGAGCTGTGGACCCACTACTCCAAATTCCTCCCCCCATAAGCCCCAATTGCATGGGAAGGCTCCACACCACTGCCAACACTGTGCAACTGGCGGCCCAGGTCCACAGCTCGGCCACACTACCACTGCACTAAAAACAATAATAAAAGCACAAAAACAATCCCACACTAAAACCAAACCAAGTCCCCCTTGTAAAAACAGGACATAAAAGAATAAGAACTTTAAAAAGACAATAAAATTAATCAATAAATAAACGTCCATTAAAAAGTTCTGTCTTTGAAATGTCCTCCTCCAGCTTAGGTCCATGGGTTCTTTTAAAATCTGGCACCTATCCCACTTGCTGCTCTGTCTCTTGCTCTTCGGTCCCCACGGCCAGCTCATCCCACCGCTGCCTCCAAATGTGGCGTTGTGGGTTCTGCTCCATCAACCATAAAGCAAGGGGATGGTGCAAAAAGTGTGAAGTACTTTTATTAAAAAAAATCAACAAAATCAAAGTGTTCAAATAAATAGTGCAGTGTCTCTCAAATAAGTCATTAAATAAATAATCCATAAAAACAAGTGAACTGTGGAGCTTAAAAACACACTAGAAAAAAAATCCTTTAAAACAACGAGGTTAAAAACAATGGCTGGAGGCAGTCTTTCTTTAAACATCCTGTGCTTACTTATTCCTTACTGGCGCCTCCCCTGCTTCTCCCATTCGGACCCTGCAACAGGGGAGTCGCCCCTACCAGCAAATGCAGCTCCTTTTCTGATTGGGTAGCCCTCTGATCCCCAGCTACGTTGGGCTCCAGCCGGACCGAGACTTGGGTTCCTTCCCCAGTGGCCAGGGCTCTCACGCTGGAGCTCAACATGCCCAAATCCTCCATGACTCCCGCTACCTTCTGTGCCAAGTCATTTCCTCTGCCAGTCACTCCAGCTTCTCTAAACTGCTCAGCTGGAGCAACTGCTTCTAACAGCCCCCCTCCGAGAGTTGGCAAAACACTCCTCTGGGGCTCTCCTACCAGCTGCCTTCCACCTTAATAGAGCCTGTTCTTGCTCGCGCTCTCACTTGCTCAAGCACCGGCTTTCTCCTTCCTGCTTCCTTCTCCTTTAACCTCCCATTTTCTTTTTCTCCTCTCCTCTCTTTTGTCTCTTTTCTCCTCCTCTTCTCCCCATCCACCTCACGTTTGTATTATTTATTATGGGGACGTGAATCAGGTGTGGCAATTGGCAGCTCCCGGCAACAGTTATGGATGCAGATGACTCCTCACCTGTTCACTTAAGCGAGGACCGTCTGCATCACAAATCACCCGGGAACCACTCCGGCCACGCTACCACACCCCCTCTCTAAGCCACAAGTACAGCAACTATTTATTTTTAAAAAATGGCCTTTTTGACTTGAGCTGTGGACCTGCTACACCACAATGTTGCACGTTTTTCACTTTTTGTTGTTGAGCCATTTTCAGTTCTAAATACTGACTCATAGTTGTGGTGCACTGTGCTGTTCAGATAATCACAAGCAGATACAGGAAATGTCTTTAATTCCAAGTGCAAATGTAATCCACCAATGGCACCTGTCAAGAGTTGGAATATATTAGGCAGTCAGCTCTTGAAGGTGATCCATTGAAAGAGGGAAAAATGGACTTTGACAGGGTCAAATTGTGATGGCTAGACAACTGGGGCAGAGCATCTCCAAAACAGCAGGTCTCCCAGTATACATTGGTTAGTACCTACCAAAAGTGGTCCAAGGAAGGACAACTGGTGAACCGGCAACAGGGGGTCATGGGTGCCCAAAGCTCATTAATGCATGTGAGGAGTGAAGGCTAGCATGTCTGGTCTGATTCCACAGAAGAGGAACTGTAGCACAATTTGCTGAAAAACACTTGGTCGCAAACTATCCCAATATATATTGGAGTAAATAGCCCAAAGAAGCTAACAGGACCATGCCTTCTGCAAAAAGCAATTATGCAATTCTAAGGCCACCAAGCTGGACACTCTCTCTTGCCCGACTGTGACTTGATATCCTGGCCATGAAAATCACAAACAGGATTGGAGTCAAAGTTCAACGCTGGTGGAGTCCCACACCCTTTGGGAATGTCTTTCCGAATTTGTGGACACAACTCTCTTTTTGATTATACTGGGACCAAATAGCCCTTATTAAGGGCCCCCAGAACCCCATACTCTCCATGCATCCTCCACAGAATCCCTTGAGAAACATGGTCATATACCTTCTCTAAATCCACAAAACACATGTAGACCAATTGAGTGTAACACTGTGACCCTCTAAGATCATTACAAGGGTAAATACATGGTCCATTGTTACATGGCCTGGATGGAATCCACATAGCTCCTTCTGGATCAGAGGTTCCACGTCAGGGATGTGTCTCCTTTCCAGTACCCAGGCATAAGCTTTAATAATGAGGCTGAGGAATGTGATCATTCCATAGTTGGGACACAGTAATGTAATATTGAAAAGTAATGTCAGCCATGACAGCCCAGCAATGTTCACAGCCTTCAGAATTTCTGGGCTGAACTTATCGACCCCTAGGACCTTGCCACTGGATAGTTGCTTAACTACCTTAGTGACCTCCCTCAGGGAAATGGGCATTGATTCCCCCATCAGTTTGTGGCTCTGCCTCCTCTATAGAGTGTGTGTCTATTGGGTTCAGAAGATCTTCAAAGTGTTTCTTCCACTCCCAGACTACATCCTTAGTCTGGGATAGCACTTCTCCACCCTTGCTGAGAACAGCCTGGGTGAAGCCCTGCCTTCCCCTTCTGAGTCACCTAATGATTTGCCAGAACCTCTTTGAGCCTGATCAGTTGTTGCTTTCTTTGGTTTCTCCGAACTCCTCCCACATGTGTGTTTTTGCTTTCCTAACTGCCATGTCCACACCCCTTTTGGCCTGTCAGTACCACTATGCTGCTTAGGGAGTGTCCTGTGCTAACCATACATGAAAGGCCTCCTTCTTCAGTCTGATGACATCCCTCACCTCTGGTGTCCACCATTGTGTCCTTGGATTTCTACCTTGCAAGGCACCTATGGCATTCAGGCTACACCTCTTGGCAGCCATTACCACAATGGAGGCTTTGATCAAGGCCCATTCAGACTCCATGTCCCCAGCTTTCCCTGACATGCAGGAAAAGCTCTTTCGGAAACTGAAGTTGAAAGCATTCTGGGAAGGGGCCTTCCCCAGACATTCCCAGTCCACCCTAACTACTCACTTGGGCTTTCCAGGTCTGTCCAAGTTTCTCTCCCACCATCTGACCCAACTCTCAACAAGATGGTCAGTTGACAGTTCTTCCCCTCTCTTCACCTGAGTGTCCAAAACATACAACCTTAAATCTGGTGATTTAATTATAAAATTGATCATAGATCTATTATGTTCGAACATGGTGTTCATTATGGACAAATCATGCCTAGCACAGAAGTCCAATAACAAAACACTCAGGTTTACATCAAGGAGGTTGTTTCTCCCAATCATACCTCTCCAGGTATCTCCATTGTTGCCCACATGGGTGTTGAAGTTGCCCAGAAGAACTATGGAGTCCCCAACTGGAACCCTTTCCAGGATTCCCTCCAGGCACACCAAGAAGGCTTGGTACTCCAAACTGCGATTTGGCGTATAAGCACATATGGCATTCGGAGTTCTCCCTTTCGTGAAACTTAGCTGTGCTGAGACAGCCCTCTCATTCTCTGGGGCAAACTCCAACATGGCATCGACCAGGTAGTGGCTCAATAAGAAGCCCATTCCCGCCCTATGCCTTTCCCCAGGGCAAGTCCAGAGTAAAGGAGAGTTGAGCCTCTTTTGAGAGGTTTGATTCCAAAACCCAGCAAGTAGGTGAACATGAGCCCACTTGTATCTAGTCAGTAGCACTCAACCGGTGCCCAGGTCACATCATATCCAGGCCCTGTTCCTTCTGGAGGAGGTGGGCCCACAGGAGGGTTTTCTTATTTCATGATTTCTGGTTCTACCTGACAGGACACTGTGGTAGCCCTGGCTGCCAGGTGCTCACCTGTGGGTACTCTCCCCAGGCCCAGCTTCAGGAGGAGGTCCCGGTAACTCCATACCAGGCAGGATATTCTCTTTAAATTTGTGTGATCAGGTTTAAGGTAGACTAAGTTAAGCTTAATTCTAATTATCATATAATTAAAAATTAGTTGGATTAATCTCTTATTGAAAGAATGATTGATAAATTAAGATCATTGAGTGTTTCTCACAAAGGTTTTAAAGCCATTTGGAAATGCATTAATTTTATCTGGTGGTATGTTTTGAAGACCGTTTTAGGCAGGTTATATATTTTTAGAGACCATGTGTTTTCTGGGGATTGTTAGGATTGGAGGATTGAATCAAATTCACTTACCCTATTACAAAGATCTAATTTTTGTATATGCTCTCTGTCAATCATATATCAACTGCCCTTTTTCATGATCATATTTTTTCTAATTTTATCAAGTATGGATGCAACAGACAAATGCAGCAACTAATGAAGATATAAATTCCAATGCTAACCCTAGAGAGATTAATGTTTGAGTTTCTTTTTTTATGTTCATATAGGTTAAATTACTAAAATCAATTAGTATAATACACCCTTGGTTTTCAAATTAGAAAGAAAGTATGGGACACATTTTTATAAATATACTTTATTTAATATATCACAATTTAAGAAAGCTGAACAAATTAAAAATACGATCCACATTTACATTTCTTACTGCAAATTAAAATTCGGGGTGAGAATGCTGAGAAAGGATTAATATTAACCGGTGACAGATTTCATGCAAGACTTAGAATATGAGGTATTGTGTTTTACACACTACACAATTCAAAGTTAAAAGGCAGAATTTCATTTAGAGCTTTGGTGTGGAAAATCACCATGCTCTGCATAACCATTGTTAGTTCTGCCTGGCTAGCTAAACCCTTAGTTTTCATCCATACCCTTTACATGTCTAATAAAGCTGATACCAATGCAGTCAGACTAACAAAATCCAAGCATGCTACTGCTCTGGGATAACAGATTTACAGGAGAATCTCAAAGGAAAAAAGCAAAGACTTTCAGATTTATCATTAATGTATACTGCAATACCCCTAGCATTATGGTTTATTTACATATCCCAAGGGTGGAACTTTCCCACAATATGCTGCTCATAGTGCAGAACTTTACATTGACATTGAAAAGTGCCAGCTATGAATCAGCCTCAAGCTTCTTGTTTTAGCTCCATGGTACTTCACTGGCCTAAAATGTATTTATATTTAATCTTCAGCAAAAAAATTTTTATGCCTTACTGAATCAGAAGCATTCTGTTTGCTATCACAGGATCGTCACTTTATTTGTATCAATAATCTACTTTATATGGATGAATATGCATGACTATGATTATGGAAGTAACACATTTCACTGGTTTTATGCAAAATGAGGGAAATTATGACTATAAACCTTATGTTTTATAGCTTCTTGAAACTGAAAGGTAAAAGCTTTCTGACTAACAAATATGAATTACATGTGTGAGAAGCCACAGAACTTTGATTTAAATTCAATTCATGTGCAAGTTCAGGAGCAGTACAGCCTCTGTTCTACAGGGAGAATGGTTCCATTACTATCATTGTCCGGAGGAGCTTTTATTTATTTATTTATTTATGTATTCATTCATTCATTCATTCATTTATTTTATTTATTTTGTTTGTTTGTTTGTTATTTTTTCATCCATGTTGATATTTCTTCAATGGGTTTATTAGCAGAGGCGTAGCTGGGGTTTTCAGCGCCCAGAGACAGCTGAAGATTTCGCGCCCCCTCCTGTTTGCCAAAATGCAATGGGGAAGGGAAATTTGGTGCCCCCTGGATGCTGCACCCGGGGACAGATGTCCCCCCTTGCCCTCCCCTAGCTACACCACCGTTTATTAGCCCAGTGTGAATGCAAGCTGGCTCTGGGCTGCGGTCTCATTCAGCCTTAGTTCAGTCCTCATCTTCATTTTTCTAGTATGAATTCTCACTCTTTCAGAGCTTGTAAAGTGGAGAATGAATATTCAGCATTGTTCAGCAGCCATGCCACCTTTCCCTTCTAAACAGGTCATCCACCTGAAGCTAAGTATGTTTGAGCCGAACCAGTACTTGAATGGGAGATCATTTAGAAAAAAAACTTGGATTGCTGCTGGAAGAGGTGTTGATGAGGCCATCAGAGGACACTTACCTTGGGGTCTGTGTATGGATCCCAATGCTTTGGTGCAGTGACAAGAACACAGTGCTTTAAAAATGGCTCTGTTCTTCGGATGATATGTAAAACCTAGGTCCTGACTCTCTGTGGTCATTAAAGATACCTGGGCATCTTTAGAAAAGACCATGGTTTATCCCGATTTCACGGCTATGTTACCGACCATGGCCTGGTCAGTCAGGCCCCCTATTTAACCCCTGTCTTTAATTGACTATTTCTCTCACCTCATTTCACCACCTAATAGCTAATGGTTGGTGAGAGTACTAGCACATTGGTGGTGGTTAAAGTGGTTCCCCTCTGTCTATGGAAAGTGTTTTGAGTAGTGAGAAAATATATATATATATATATATATATATATATATATATATATATATATATATATATATATATATATATATATATATATATATATATATATAAATGTAATGTATTATTATTTGTGTTCATGTTTTATATGCCACATATGAGTAATGTTTTAGAATGTTTGTTTATATTAGCAGCAATCAAAATATTTAAGTAAATACAGTTACCCCTTACAGTTTGCAGGAGTTAGGGGTGGAAGACCCTGTGAATGTGAAAATCCACAAATACATTTTGGGTCCATCATTACTGTATATTCTAAGTTTATTGCAATGGATAAGATGCAAAAAGTTGTGAGAAACATATGAGAGAATAATCACTGTGCAAGCAAATCATGTGTTTGAGGCTGGCCGCAGAGACAAAGATGTATGGAGTCTCCCAAACAAAATGTGTACTTCAGCAGGTCTTTAGTGAACTGTAACTTTTTAAAAACTTTAACTTATTTTAATAAATTTGTTTATATCTGTAAGTAAATGACGAAAATTATTAATATTACAGATACAAAAGAAGTTGAACAAAGCACTAATTACAAAACGATTAACACTCACAACACAGTCCTGTTTCTAAGATGCAGATGATGGTGGTGTAGTTATGAAATGAAATACCTTGTGTGCAGAGTCCTGGAAGTTTTGTTAAATTTGTCCTACCATGATGCCAATGTATGTGAGGATTTGTAGAAGTTGGGAGTGTTCCCGGACAAAGATATTTTCTTAAGCAGAGGAATTCACACAAACAAGCGGGCACAGAACATGTACATACTGTAAATTAAGAAAAAACTGTAATCCAGTGGGTGTATTTGTAATCCAGTTGTGCAGTGAAATAAAAAACATCACTGTCTGTGATTCTGCCAGCTTCTTAAGGCTCACTTTTAAAATTGGCGCCCTCAACTCTTACCCAACAGCCCTCACAGTGACCAAAGAAGCTGCCCAATGATGCAGTACTCAGAGTTGCTGGGATTTGCAGTGCATTTAGGTAGCACAGCTACAATGCAGTATGTGGTTTTCCATAATAGGTTGCAAAACTATTAAAATAATTTCCTTTTAATTATTGATATCAGACATGTGAATGTTTTGATGCGTGAATGGTAAAACTGCAAATCGCAAGGGTAATGTTAAGGGAGAGTTAAGCTCTACAATATACTCACTGACTAAAAATATATGAGCAAAGTGTAAGTAATAGTATATACAGCAATATATAAGTGTATATTATTAAGTGAAAAAAAATCGATTGGTCGAGAATTAATCAGTAGCAGTTATACAATAAGAATGGCAAAATGTTTCATGAAACATTTTCAGTAAAAAAAAAAAAAATTCCAATTCGTATTTTTATACTGTTTTGACATGCTTTGTACATTTCTCTGGTTTGAGATGAAATAAATAACTTTTAAGGGCCAGATCACCTTGGATATCAAAAGTCACCTTTATGCATTTTTTTGTCATTATTTGTCAAATTGTCATTATGTGATTTTTCACAATCTCAGAGAATAAACTATAGTCACAATCCCAGATATCCCCTTATACAGATGTTGCATCAGGTAGTTGCATATACAGTATGTAGATGCACAGCACTTTACTAAGTCATTGTGTATAGGCCATATTTACTTAAACAATACACTGAAGGTGTTTAGAAAATGTATGTATACACTCTGGTTATTAAAATTAAGATTTAAAGTACATCAGTTACACTTCTTATAATTTGTAAATGTAAAGCTGGAAGCTAAAAAAAGCTTCAGCTTTTTACCATGTCAAATGTCAGTCAGTCATTCTCCAACCCGCAATATCCTAACACAGGGTCATGAGGGTCCGCTGGAGTCAATCCCAGCCAACACAGGGCGCAAGGCAGGAACAAATCCCGGGCAGGGCGCTAGGCCACCGCAGGGCACGCACACACACACACACACACACACACACACACACACACAGACACCAAGCATACACTAGGGACAATTTAGGATCGCCAATGCACCTAACCTGCATGTCTTTGGACTGTGGGAGGAAACCAGAGCCCCCAGAGGAACCATGTCAAATGTATATAACATTTTTTTTATCTAAAGCATCATAAAATATTTTTTAATATATTTTGGCAGTAGAAGAATTGGTTGATTAAGTGACTTGCTTTGGGTTACACACTCACAGACGTACATTAACCCAGACATTTCATGATTTACACGTTAGCTATTTAGCCACTAGATAACACTGCCCACAGTGTAATTGTGGGATTATATTTAAGTACAATTAGTTGCTCACTCTGTCTCCTTATTCTATCCATTTTTTTCTTGGCTCCATTATCTCACGGTTGATTTCTAATAGCTAAATGACCATCCAGGGTGGGTGTTAGTAGGCAGTGGATGAAGTGGGCTGATACAATTGTCTTTCTGTGGACAGAATGTCTAGATTGAAAGGATTGCCTGTTTTTGTCAACATTTACTTTGATTTTTCCAGTGCATAAGAGTTTGTGATAGATTTGTTGTCCTTGCCATATTAGAATTTCTATAAAATACTTGTCTGAGAAAATTGCAAAAAGAAATTGTGACAGTAATCATTTTATTAACCTACAAAACCCAAACTACTGATGGATATCCAGGTTATGAGGAAGGAAAGCATCAATCCCCTTGGAGTGAAGGAGTAGACTTTGGCATGGGATGATGTAGATAAACATTTTGGGATTGTTGTTAATCTTCATTCCTCAGCACCTCAGTACTATTTCTCTTTTCAAAGCTATGTTTTGTGATACGAGATGGAGGGTTATGTGGGTGGTTTTGTCAAACCCTAATAGTCCTGCACTCTTCAAATGGCATGTGATTTCTTCTTCTCTGATTATAACTTGTAAAAGAAATTGCACTGAAAGCACACATTGTTTAGATTTGAGCTCTGTTCCAGCATTTCATGACATTTAAAAATTTTTTATGATATATTGCATGTTTAACTTTTTTTTTTGTTCTGTTTGGCCTTTTATTAGCTGCCAGTCACATGAGGACTTCCTTTGATTCATTTATTCAGCTGTGATCTTCAAGCAAATGAATACACAGTCTTAGCAATAAGCTGTTTTGCAACATTCCTATTTGATTATGTACCTAACTAATTCCCTAAAACTAATTGAATGTCAGCAACATATCAACATTTTTTTCAATCTTCAATTAGCAGATCGCGGGCAAGGCTGTCTGTGCACCGACAGCCAAGTGAGAGAGAGAGTATTTACTTCAGCAGTTAAGAGAGTCATTGTATTGTTTCATCTAAATGCAAATAATAAAGAAAGAAGCTGTCAGTTGACTTGATAAAATCATATTATTCCGCACAACTTTAACTTCACAGAATGAAGATGTGCTTTAGTGTATATCGTTCCATTCTGCTATCATCACCCAGAGATTACTGCAGTTTATTTGAAAATGGATTTAGATTCTTTAGGAGATTTGCATGGTATTTGAGTACCAATTGATCTGAAAATATGAATAAGGATCCGTATTGGGAAAGGTAAATTGCCTACCATGTAGGAAACCTTTTTCAAGTAGTCTGTTAGTATTATTTTTTAATCATTGTTATCAGCATTAAAGTAGGGCTTCACACTTATCCAAGAGGTTTTCGTGATTGATTCTGACACACTAAAATCACATAATAATAACCACTAGTAACCAGCTTTTAAACTCTTGAGTTATGAAGGTCTTGTGACTCAGCTAAGCATGTCATCATTGAAAATGATGCTATTTTTAAAAGTTGAATATATTTGTGAATTGTGTAAAATTAATGTTAATTACAAAGCAGTGTAGATTATTTAGTCAAAAAATATACTTCTACCTTGATACGCGAACTCAGTTTCCAGCCATTGGCAATGAAGTAGGTTAATGTAAAATGTGACATTTTTTAAAAGCAATCAAATATATATTTGTTTCATTGTACAACAATAATAGTATTAAGGACTTGTTTTCAAGGGATACATAGATGATAGTCTTTAGGAGCAACACTAATTTTTACCGCTATTTCTGTCATAATCAAACTGTTTAAATACTGTGCCTAATGTGAGAGAACCACATCAATCTTTAAACGGTCCCTGTTTTTAGATAATCACAGCCAAACAAAAAATATTATTCTTCGAAGTTTAGCAGTCAAGCCCCTCCTGCCACTTCCTCTCCATTTTCTGTTTTCTCCGTAAAATAGAGTAGAACTGACACAGAGTAGACACCGGAAAGACAGTAATGGAAGATAAAAACGAGGCAAGGCCGTTACCGTTTACAAACTGTTTAATGTAATGTAGAAGGAGCAGATTGCATGCTTTTTTCACCATCAATTTTACTTGTTGGTTGAATTCCATACAAATTTGCAATTTACAGTACAGTTGTATTTTAAATTAAGGTGTTGAATTTTGGACAAGAAGGATTAATTAGCATTAAAACAGGCACTTGAGCTGTCCTTGTCACTCCAGTTCCTCCAGGTCAATTGATCAGGACCCCCAATCCAGAAACTGCTGGGTCAAAAAACCTATGTAAAAGGTAGGGATTTACAAAATAGAGAAACAAGTTATTTAGCAAGTAGAGCAGGTGTGAATTTTTTCCTTTAGAATGATGGAATTTATTAACATTTTTAATACTAGAAAGGAAAATATTTTTAGTAAAGTACAAAGTACTGTATCTGTATCTATACTATAACTGCATGATGTTTATAAAAGAAACCTATGGACTTAGACAGTAAGCATCTTCAACAAATGTTTTATGAAGAATATGCACCAAGGCTGTCTTACTCCTAATTTGCATTGGTGCTTTTTGGACAAGTACATGTTAAAATGGGATTGATGCGTAAGGTTGTGGAGTCAAATGATTTTTCACTCCATAACAAAATAGTTCACAATTGACAAGGAATCTTTAAACAGACTTAGAAAGAGACAAATTTGAAATGCAGTTTATTGTCATGCTTAACACCAGTTGCCGTTCTTATTACAGTATAGGAATCCATCCATTATGTTGTTTGTGTTTCTTTCAGCATGCTTTAAAGTTTGATAAATTTATTTAGTTGCTTGGTGCATTATTAGAAATGGTTGAAAGCATGATTAAACTATAGATGGAATAATACAGCACTTTTTTAATAATAATAATTGATTCAGAAATTAGACATGTTCCATTAACTAGATCTCTCTCGAGGCAGATGACAAAGCTCACATTCTTTCATTTATTTATATATATATAAATATTTAAATAAGGGTTAAGGATGTCAATCAAGAAATGACAGGTAGTGCAATTTTGATTAAACTGAAACCCACCAGGAACTACCTACTGCAAAACCTCACATGTTTGGCAGATTCTTCTAAACAGGACTGTCACATTAAATAATAACCACTGAGATAATTCACATATTTGCCAATTTGTCAAAATGCTGCATGAGACCATTGTCTGGTTGCCTCACCCCATGTGCTAGCCCTGTTTCCAAAGTATCTTTCCTGACTGCTATAGGTCACAATTAAACATCTGAAAATCATAATGTTCCATCATATTTGCTAGAAAACAATACATCAGAGAGCATTTAAATTAGGGTAAGCTACTTTAGTTAGTTACATGGCAGTACATGACAGTGTCTAAGCACAGCTTTTATCTTACAGGCATGTCTGATCTTCTTGTGTTACTACTGTAGTTCTTACGGTTTGACATAATACAAACATCAAAGTCGCACATTTTCTGAAGAGGCATTTGTGTTTAAGATGGTAGTGAAGTGATCTACATGAATTTTGTTAAATTCTGTACTCTCTTTGCAACACACCAAGGTAGCAGGTTATTCTCCTGAAAAAGGGCACAGCCTTTCACGCCCTGGTTCTTGCTAATATGCTCTATTTTGAAAAATGTTGTAAATTATAAAATACAGAATAATACTGTGATAATTTATGCACTGGTGTTAGTGATGGGTACCAGACTACAGAAAGTTCCCAAGTAAGTGCTTGCATGCTTATTGTCTTTTGTTTATTTGTTGATTTATTTGACATAAACAATAATAACAAGTTAATAAGAATATTCAAGAAACAAACACAGTGCATTAAAGAAAATCTCCAAGGGTAACCACCTCCAACAACAGTAAGTGTTTGTGATTTATTACAAAAAATGTGGAATCTTATCAAAAACAGAAAACATCAATCCATTGTCAAACCTGGTTAATCTATTATATCTTCATTATGAAAATGGGAAACATGCACAAATACATTCCTGATTTCTGTACACTTCTTTCTCACCTCTATTTTCCCTCTTTCTGCTCTTGCCAACTTGTTCCTACTAGGAAGCTTTTGCAATAAATTAATTTAGTCCTGATACCACTTTATACCTGAAGTCTGCATTTTGTTTTTAAAGGATCATGTATCAAAAGTGCCTCCTGGGCTGAATGGCCTTTGCCGTAGGTAGCAACAACAACAACAACATTTATTTATATAGCACATTTTCATACAAATAATGTAGCTCAAAGTGCTTTACATGATGAAGAAAAAGAGAAAAAAGACAAAATTAATCAGAATTAAAATAAGGGAATACTAATTAACATAGAATAAAAGTAAGGCCCGATGGCCAGGGAGGACAGGAAAAACAAAAAAACTCCAGACGGCTGGAGAAAAAAAATAAAATCTGCATTTCCCATCAGCCTGAGGGTAAGTGTTTAGGTATCTACTAGTCCTTCAGGTCACCTCTTACTTTTCTGCATCTGATGAAGTTTGCCTACTGGCAAGAATCATTATGTATGGCCATTTGCAAAGGGGCCACACTTTTTACAGGCCTAGTACATTGTATTAAAAATTGTTATTAAAGAAAGTCCAGTATCAAATGCTGGAAATTGACTGATCTTGGCTACTATAACCTTGTTCCATTAAATAAAATATATTCCTACTGTTCTGTTTTCAAAAGTTGGGTCTTTCAGACTGACATGCACTTGCCACTTCACCCACAGATGCATCTTCACCTGACTAACAAAGACACAAAAATCCTTGCCCTATTCCTAATGAATTGGAACTAAATACAGAAGTGGTATTTGAGTTTGCAAGATAAAACATGAGCTCCCATCTGTATCCTTCAGTAAAGGATTCAAAAGTAAGGGAAAGGCAGACAATTACAACCAATGGCAGTTTTTTCTGAGCAAAAGCAAATGAGGGAGGTTGGAAAAAATGAAAACTGGGAAAAAGGCTTGAAGCATGTGATGACAAAATACAAAAACTACAAACCAAAGTGCTTGTTGGTAACCAGAAAAAGATATTGACCTTAATTGGTCTGGTAAAATTGCATGTTAAGTGGTAGCTAATTTACTCAAAACAGTGACAGCTCTGGTCATTAAGAAACAGAAGGTGTGTCCAGTGGTATGGCATAATGTTGAATGGAGAATGTTAAATTAAAAAAAAAATTACATCCATCCATCCATCCATTGTCCAACCCGCTGAATCCGAACACAGGGTCACGGGGGTCTGCTGGAGCCAATCCCAGCCAACACAGGGCACAAGGCAGGAACCAATCCTGGGCAGGGTGCCAACCCACTGCAGGACACACACAAATGCACCCACACACCAAGCACACACTAGGGCCAATTTAGAATCGCCAATCCACCTAACCTGCATGTCTTTGGACTGCGGGAGGAAACCGGAGTGCCTGGAGGAAACCCACACAGACACGGGGAGAACATGCAAACTCCACGCAGGGAGGACCCGGGAATCGAACCCAGGTCCCCAGATCTCCCAACTGCGAGGCAGCAGCGCTACCCACTGCGCCACTGTGCCGCCCAAAAAAAATACAGTAACCTATAATAATAAATTAATAGGTCCATAGGGTCAATACTGTCATGTGTAATAGCAACCTTACAAGAACATTTTTGTTTTTATAAACAACACTAATAAATTTATATAACCAACGAACCACCAAACTATATATGTTATAACTGTTTTTTTATTTGTATTTTGGTAAACAATATATAGAATACACATTAAAATGTCATTGTTATATCTTAGCTTAGCATTCCTTTTTAACTACAGGTACAGAGAGAAGTATCACAAATAGTTTGTACTGAGTATCTGTAACAGGGCTATTATTTTTAAAATTACATCGGTCATGTCTTGTTTTCTCCACTTTCTGTTAAGGATAGAAGGGTGAGATCAATTTCAATATGTACAAATGTATTAGCAAACCATAGAAAGCAGACTGAAGTCTAGCTAAAAGAAACAGCAATCCATATAAAAATGGAAATAGCTATGGAAGAAGAAGAAAGGAGACTTAGAGAAGAGACACTTTCTCATTTTGGTGCTTTAGAGGTGGCAGAGGAGGGAACAGCTGCAAAAATTGTTATTTTTGAGGTGGGATCTAACATTTCATTCCAAATTTAATTCAACTGTTACCCAGGGACATAGATGCAGAGAAAATGCACTTCCTGCAGCAAATATGTTCGGTATATCCAAATAGAAGCAGATTGGTCGGTGTCAACAATTGTAACTAAACCCGTAAAAGAAAATATCTAATATACTGTGACATTAGCTGTAAAAGCTAGCTCTCAACTACTATCTTTGTTACTTTGTCCTGGTTATGATCATGTCTAATAAAAGAGAGGCTTAATTACAATACAAGTACAAATTCAAAATCAAATGCTTCTAACTAAATTAAATACTAAAGAATAATTTTTAAATTGTCATATTTTTAAGTCCTTGGGCAGTGCAGCATTCTGAAATTGACAAAAATATTTTTTTTAAATATAAGAGAGCTTTTTGTAAATGTAAGATTTTATTTGATCATTATAAACTTAAAAACAAATCACAAGAATCATTAGCTCGTGGTGAAGGTAGGCAACTCATTTATGTAATAAAGCTTGGAGATTTTTTGGGACGGAGGGAAAAGAACTAAGCAGTATTACCACTCTACTCGATCTGTTTCTGCAAGCATTACATAATTATTTTATACTGAGTAAATTAAATTCAATTAAATGGTCTGTGTTTGGACATGGATGTGTTTTTTTTTTATTTTAAAACAAAAGGACATTTTAAATTTCTTTGCAATTCAAGAGATAGGTGGTCACATTTCCAAAGAAAAGATCTGTAGGCTGTTTTTTTCAAAGAAGCATGCATGGAGAGAAAAAACTGCCTTCAAGTGGAGGAGAGGATAAGACTGTGACTCTCCATATGTCTTAGCTGGATTGCAAAGAAGAAAACATGAACGGCTGGAGAACCTGGATGGCAGCAACAGGAACTTTCAAGGCCCTAAGCCATCAAAAATATCTCCACATATACCTTGATGAACCCAAGACTGAAAGCGAAGAGCAAGTAAATATAAATTTGATAAGCTTTGTTTTTTTTTTTGTTTTGTTTTAGAAAATTAGAGTATGGAAGGTTCCAACCAAATGCCATTTGATAAGAGTATATGAAAAAATGAGACTAAAGTTGGTGAACTGAGATTTCATTTTTAGGTAGGTGAATAGAAGAACAGAGAGAGGTACCAAAGTACACTCAATAGAGAGCAAGGACAGCAGGTATGTAGGAGTATTAAAACAAACTTTTATTACCTTAGGACTGATAAAGTGTGTGCACCTAATGGAATAATTTTAAGTTAAGTAAAGAATGCTTGATAGTATGACTTTCTGCTTTCCAGAGGAAATGGGAGAAAAGGAATCTGACAATCAGCCAGTATTTGATGAAGGAGAGAGGGGAACACTATTCATTTTAATAATGGCCAATCACGTATGAAAGAACATGATTAGAACAAATAGGAAAAGTAGATATCATTCACAACACAGCGGTAATGGAAGACAGCAATGTTCAGCAGTAATCTTGCAAAACCTCTGCCAAAATGTCTGAATGAATTTACCAGTGGGAGGAACAAAGAGAGAATGTTTAAAGAAAGTGTTTTAAGAGATGTAAGGCAGATTTAGACAAGTTCGTTTTATGGTTAGACAAGGTTTCATAAGGATTAAACAGGTTGAGGATGTGTGGGAGATCTAAAGGGGGATTTCCCAGTAAAATCAAAATATCGCTGGAATACAGTTAACTTTTGTGCGAGGCATCATGTATAGTAATAGAGGTAATCAAGTTCATTTAATAGATGACAACATAAGAGGCTCGAGGGAGAAATTAAAAGAATAAATAAAAAGGTGAGGGGGCAGTTTTGTAGGCATCTTTGTAAAAAGGAAAATGTAGGAGATATCCAAATGTGTATTTCTCGATGCTGAAAGAAAGGAATAAAGTATTAATAAACTCTGCAGCAAGGCTTGCTTACTAGTTAATTGTAAAGCTTATCAGATATATTTATTCAGTTGTTCCAGCATGTTACTGATAAAAAGGACATGTCCAATAATTTTTCATTTTTATTTAAGGTGCACAATGAAAACTAATTACAAAAATGGAACATAGAAATAAGCAACCCCATAAACAAACAAAATATTTTTCCCTCCAGACAAAAATATTAATTAGGGAAAGGTCTTTTGAAATTTGTTGAGCAGAATGTCCATCTTTTCTTTATTTTCTTCTTTAGGAGTAGTCTCTCTTCTTCATGTATTTGCCTCACTCTTAAGTATCATTTCTTACCCTATGATTATTTCCATGCCAGAGTCACGGTTAATCCAACAATTCTCCTAATACAAAATTCATGCAGCACTCTCTCTTGGTTGCTGCTATGACTAGTATGACCCAGAGCACAAACAAATGGGCATCTAGGAAGACTTGCATGCTGGCACTCATTAGTTATCGACTCCAGTACCCAAACTTAAAATCTGCAAGCAGTAAAATTGGTGAGGACTTTAAATGAGTACATGTTGTTAAAGAGTTGTCTTTAATATGTCTTACTGTACTTGATTACAGTTTTATATCTTTGGTCCTTGTTTTTGGTCTCACTATGGCTCACCACAATCCCTGTCACACGATACATGTCATTAAGGCATCAAGTTTTAGATACTGAATATGTACCAGTAAACAACAAAAAACATAA
This sequence comes from Erpetoichthys calabaricus, assembly GCF_900747795.2. Classification (NCBI taxonomy): domain Eukaryota; kingdom Metazoa; phylum Chordata; class Cladistia; order Polypteriformes; family Polypteridae; genus Erpetoichthys; species Erpetoichthys calabaricus. Next base: position 128,164,140 of record NC_041402.2, on the reverse strand, counting down.
CATGCATTTTTTACAAATCTGTTTTGAGATTATCCCTGGGAATATCACAGTATAATAATTTTGGAATTAAAAGTTAAAGAATCACAGAGGTCTAGATACAGATGTGTACAACAGTGATCTCCCAGCATGATATGCAATGAGTCAATAATGTTTCTTGAGATTTTCACACAAGCACACCTCAGCATCAGGCACAGCTGTTCCTGTGGTGAAACTCAGCTTTCTGCCTTGTATTTACTTTACTGAGAAAAAAAGATCCCAAAAGGAATTATTGATTTGTTTCCATTAAACATTCTGGAGGAAAATGTTTGCCAACTACACTGTTCATGTCTAACAGTGCAAGTACTGGAACAAAGTGAAGTTCTCTTCCATCTTTTCAATTTTAAAGACAACTGTTTGTCGATAAAAATCAAATCTCAGCCTTTTTTATTTTGCCAAGTCCTATACAGTGAAGCATCAGATAAATATTAACTACAACATCCGAATGCCATTTTTTATTTTTCAGTACAAATACTGTATGTCTGTAGGAAAACCCTTTAGCTATAATTCACATATGTATGTATTCAACTCCTCCTATCGGGCTTTGTGACCGCAGCCTATGCCGTGCAGTTATTTTCTTCCTGCTAGGGTGATTTTAACTGTGAGACATCTATTGTGCCACTGCTGCTTTATGTGGCATGCTTTTGTCTGCTTCTGTTGATAACCACTTACTGTCCTGCAGTTTGTGAAGACGCTGGTTGTGTGCTTCATTACTCTTCATTCATGCAACTAGCCTCTCTCCTTGCTGATTTCACTGCTTCTTTCATTGGGGCACAACTTTACACACATTAATTGTGGTAGGTTGCATTCATCCTTATTTGATAGGACTGGCTTCCTGTCTTCTGATAGTGGCATTTAGCCATCTTTCCTGCATAAGAACACAGCCTGTGTTTCAGCAGTAATGTACTACTGCTCCTGTTTGACTTTATCATTACTGCCATAACATACTGCTCTTCTCCCATGAGCACAAAATAACACTGCTGATGTGGCTCACAATGTCTGTGCACCATGAACTGAGCAGGTTTTTGCCTTTGCATTTTCTTATGGCAAAACCTGCCAACTTCTGAGACTTGATACCTTCAAATTTAATTTCCATACCATTTCTAGTAGTGATTACTAGATGAAGTGTGTGCAGTTATCCTGATAGGTTAGTTTATCTGCACACCCTATTTCGGTAGGACATAATATGACTCTAATGAAGATAAACAATGCCACATGTTAGAATCCTTTGAGTATTACTGCTAGGATGCTTTAAGTTATGCACTACCAGTTAAGATTCTTTATACATCCAAAAATTTTCATGTTTGAAAACTGTTTGGATCAATATACCATTAAACTGATTTTAAACATAGCCAAGACATTATCAATGTTTCTAATGACTATTTCTTCTTGAAATGAGTTTTCTAATGTATGATTCACATTTGAATTCCATGCCCCATTTCAGTAGCCACTCCTTTAGTGAGTAATGTTGAAATCCTTAACTTATCCTTAATTAGTCATTTGAAATACTAATTAGTTAGAGAAATTAAAATCTAATTAGAGAAACCTTTGTATCTGGGTTGTAAAGTACTGTCATTCCTAAAGTTCAGTTCTGGGTTCAGAAATGGCTACAGCTTTCTCAAGAAACATGTCAGACTATTGTGTTTTTGTTTTTTTTTTGTGCAGAATGAAGTTTATTCAAGATTGCCAAGAAAAAGAAAATGTCATATAAAAGTGTCTATTACTGTCTTAAGAGAAGAGGACAAACTGAATCTAACCAGGATAGAAAAAGAAGGGGACAGCCCAGATACTTCAGTCTGTGGTTTGAGAAACTAGCACCTTTCAGGTCCTCAGCTGGCTTCTTCCTTTAACACAAGTTAAATGCCAGTATCCTCTGCAATAGAGAAAAGATGATTCCAGGATACTGACCGTTATACACTTTTCCAGTCATTTTTCGCTCAATGTCAGTGTTCTTTTTCCCCATTTTTTTTTTTTTTTGCCAGTTTCAAAAGAATCTTGTTCCTTGAATCCCTGTCTTCTAAGGCCAGCATCCCAGAAACATTTTTGCTCTGTTGTGGATGTTTTTTTTTTCTGTATTTAAGGAAGAAGCCAACTAAGAACCTGTAAAGTTTTTGCTTCTCAGATGTCCTTATTCTCTTATTCAATTGTGTATCTGGGCCTGTGTATCTCCTGTGGCACCAAAACCAGTAGTATTTTTTCTGATATTCCGTTAGATGTCATGTTTACTGCCTGTAGAAATCCAGCTGTCTTTCTTTGATTATATCTACATTAAAGTAGTAAATGCTTACTGAAGCAAGTTTGAGTTTAGATTTTATTTTCATCACCCAAGATAGCGCAAAATGTAGATGTTCGAACAATTCAGCTTTTATTTATTTAACAGTAATGGCACTCTACACAATAACGTGCAGTAAATACACTTGACTTGAGCATTCATATTTTTCATACTGTTTCTCTGTATGTTTAGCATTCATTTTCTCAGAGGTTTATGTGCTTGCTGCTTTGTGAGTAGCTCTTCTTTTCTCTGCTCTATCGGCCCGCTTCTTCTTTTCTTTCGTTGGCATCTTGTTGCTTTAAAACTGATTAAGTCAGTGTTTGTGTTGCAATTACTCAGTATGTTTTCCTTAATTTTTCACTTAAGCTGGCACTTAAGTCTTCAATCTGCCTCAAGAATGATTTAAGATATGAAGAGGTAGGGGAAGTGACGGCGAAGGTGGTAGGGATGAGAATGGCACCTGTACGCATGCTCCGCACAGCCTCCCTGCTGGCCACTGCCAACAGTTGATTCTACAATAAAATAAAATAAAAATAAAAAGAGGAATAACCTTCCGAGGTCAATCATCACCCAGAAAGAGGATAGTAGACATCACGTAGCATATGTGTACCAAATTTCAGGTCAATAGGTCAAACGGTTTCTGAGTTACAGGTGATTTAAAATCCTACACAGACAAACTGACAACCATGGTAGCGTATTATACAAGAAGACTTTTTAAACAGATCCAAAACTTCATGTTCCCCTATTCCACAATTTTAATCATATTAGTATATTTTGGAATTTGTTTGTACCTCTCCAATATCTTCCCCTTCTTTTTCTATCCTGGTTAAATCCAGTTTGTTTTCATCGCTCAAGTTTTGCTTTGGACATTTTTCAACCCAATCCTGAAATTTTGGAATGCTAGTTCCTTGCAGCCCAAGTAAAAAACAGGTTTCACCAGTTCTAATGCAATAGCAAACTCTTCTCTAATAACCAACTAACATTTAAAAAGACTAATTTAGGATAATGTAGCTACATTTGTCATTGACATAAAAGAATGTTATAGATGGAGATGAATGATCTGCTTTGATGATTCCCTAAATGAGAGCAAATAAAAGAACAATCTGCATTTGTCATGGGTTTCTAAATATTTCCAGAAAGGCATTCCAATAATAGTATGATTTGTGTGCGTGTTTAAAAAAAAAAAAAAAAGCCCTCCACAGTCCAAGCATCTTCATTTAGATGATTTTAGTGAAATTTAAAGCAAACAATTAATGCAAAAAAAAAATGTAAAAGGCTGATAATGCATACAATAAAGGAAAAAGGGAAAACTTCTTGTCTGTGGTTATTATCTAGGTTACATTTCGTAGGGTTTCTATCTGTTATGACATGCACTAGTACTTACGTTTGACCTACATACATAAAGTACATAATGGTCAAAGAACTATTTGCCTTTAATGCCCGTCTTGACTAAACGTTCATGTTTCTTTCTAGCTGTCTAACTTCAATCTAAGGGTTATTCAATTGTTACACAAACCTTTAGGAGGTGGAACTAAATATGTCATTATCTGTTCTAAAGCTACATTATAATCAAGATCATACTAAGGGAAATCTAAGGTAAACTTAATATTAACTTAAGCGAGTTGGCTCTTACTGATAAGTTAAGGTAATTTACTAATAGAACACTGAAGCAGTGGCTACTAAAAATGGAGCTTTGCACTCATTTTTGAAATATAAAGTAAGAACCAGTCATTTCAAGCAATAATCACCATTACTGACAGTAGTAATGCCTTGGCTATATTTTTAAATTAATTTAATGTCAAAAACATGAAAATTAGTATGACTATACCAGGGGTCTCCAACTCCAGTCCTGCAGAGCTACTGTGGCTGCAAATTTTCATTCTAACTCTTTTCTTAATTAGTGACCAGATTTTGCTTCTAATTAACTATTTCCCTTTATTCTAATTGACTTTTCTTAAGACTTTGACCGCTGAATTGATTTTTTATTTCCTTAAACGGCACATAAACATAAATTTGATGTGAAGTGAGCCAACAAATGACCAACTAAGTTGGGGCCTCAAACTCCAAACTTCATTCAGTTTCTTAACTTGAAGCCAATTCTCATTGCTAATTAAACCTGTTATTTAATTCCATTGTGCTCATTCTGCTATGGCAGACATTTCCAAAACTGTTGATTTTCTTTTTTAAGAGCGCTATCAAAATGTTATGTGGACCTGAGCAGATCAACATTACTGAGGCCTTCACCTTTCTTTATTTTCAGTTATTGTGTGATGGTCGCAGGTTGTTGTTTATGCGTTGGTTCATTTTGTGTCTTAATATTGTTTGGTTGCTAATTAAAGAAAAAAAGAAATAATTAAGGGGCCTGAGTCTTAAGTTGTGCATCAATTAAAATTAAGGCAAAGAGTTAATTAGCAGCAAAATCTGGTCACTAATTAAGGGTTAGAATGAAAAGCTGCAGCCACAGGACGACTGGAGTTGGAGACCCCTGGTCTATACTTTTGACTGGTAGTGTTGCTCCAAAACTACATATACATTTTATTCAACTTCTATAACAGGCAACAGACTGCTGATGTCTGCCATGTTGCATTGTACACTAGCATGTGTATTTTATGTGACATTATAAGGATCAATATACAGTATACTTAAAGAAAAGGAAGCAGAATCCAAAAATATTAAATGACCTAGACATGCATTAGGCAGTCACTATAGTGGTGAATGTGTATGTTTACCTGGATCTCTATACCAGCACTGTGTAGCTTTATGAAGGGTGATGGTGGGCACTAATCCAAATCTTGTCCTAGGCTGCAATGAGCACAATGTGCTCACCTTATGGGTCAATGGTAGTGTAATGTTTTGAGAGTGGGTTCTCTTATTTTGCAATGCAGTTGAAAAATAAGACATTGCAAGCATTAATTGCAGGGAATAATAATAATAATTCTTTACATTTATATAGCAATTTTTTCAATACTCAAAGCGCTCTCTACACAGGGAGGACCCAGGAAATGAACCCAAAATCTCCTTACTGCAAAGCAGCAGCACTACCACTGCACCACCTGTGAAGATGAGATTTTTTTCATGCAAGCAATTTTCTTGTGATATTAAGATTGCTTTGGATAAGATCATCAGATAATTAAGTTAACCGATTCATGTTTTTAAGGACAGTAAGTAGGGATGCCTTTGACCCTGAAAAAAATTACAGTACAGATGATAGGCTATTTTTATTTTATGAATGTGTGTGTCTGTGACAGCACCACCTTTTTGCTCAGAAAGAGTGATTCTGAGGCTAAGTGAATTATATGAGGTGGTTTTTCCCAATAATAAAATTGCTCCCTGCAGGAGAAATTATTGTACATATATTTCATTGTGTCATATAAATCTATATTGGTCCATTATGTCACTTCCTAATGGATTTCCTAAAATACAAAATTGATATGTATGATATGGTAATTTCTATCATTTTGATCATTAAGTTATTTTCCCAGACATACATCTGCATATTTTGTGAATTCTCCTTCAGTTGAGTTGCAGATCTGAGTGCATGGTAATAAGCTTTCATTCACTATATCATGTAATTCTTATAAATGTTTATTTTGCTACAGTGTGTTCCCTTGGAAACTAGAACCATCTATATTGTCTTTGTCTATAATGTAAATGTACATAACAGTATTTCCCCCCTTTGGGGAAGAGTCACTTAGGGTGATGTGCTAAATAAAACCTCAAATTTTGGTTTATTTTCATTATTTTTTTTTTAGTGTCATTTGAGTGTTATAAACTTTCCCTTGTCTGCTGTTACAACACTATCTCAAGGAAATAGGAGAGGGTTTCATGAAAGAGTGATTTATCTTTTTTTATTTCCTTTCCTGACAAACCTGCTAGAGCGCAACAAAATCGTATTTTTGAAAATTACAGCTGTTCGCAGTCATTTCCACAATCAAAAAGGGTCTCCTTGGGCTGATCACTGGAGTTCTTGACGACAGAAATTGTTGATGATTTATAGCTTGTTGAAAGTTGTCATTATAGGTTGCCTTGTTGAAATGATTATGCTAAGCAATTTTCCAGTAGCAAGAAGAAAAAAAAAAACTCAAAAAATGTATTCATGCTTAATTAAACACAATTATTTTTTGTAAAACAAAAGGAGTTCATGGATAGGTTATTAAAAAAGGTAGGTGTTTTTATTTTTTTCTACATTTGTTGTTTGTAACTTTTTAATAATGATTCTTAGATTTTTGCTTTTATTTAAGTAAGTAGTATACCAAATAGCTTTTGCTGTATTCATAAACAGTATCTTTGACACTTCTTTTAAATTATTGCCTTAAGGTCCATTGCCTATCAATGCAAAACGCAATATTATTTCCTTATATTTTTTCAAGGAATTACTTCTTTATTTTGAAATAATACTTATGATTCTGCGTGGCATTATACTTTTCCACTTAGTATGTTGTGCTCTCTAGCAGATCAACAGGAGAGTACCTGACACCTTTTAGCCTTCCCCCAACACATCCCATAACTGGACACTGTGACAGATTGAGGTCGCTGTCGTCCTCTTGAACCCTTGGACAATACGCCAAACACCAGGTAAAAGTCCAAATATTACTTTTATTTGAACAATAACGTGCACAAAGCACCCTCCACTCCACAATACTCATAAATTAATCAAGACACTAATCAGTACAATAATCAATCCTCCACACTCCCAGACACTTCGCCACCCTTCCTCCCAGCTCAGCTCAGTGTACTGGTTTCCCAGCGTCCTTTATATAGTCCATGACCCGGAAGAGTTTCTCTCTTCTGTCCATGTGATCATGAACACTTCCGGGTCGGATAAAAAGCTCCTTTCTTCAACCTGGAAGCACATCGTTTCTTCTTGTCATATGATCATGACGCACTTCCGGGTTATAGGGCACGTAAGAGTCCGATAGCCCCCTTACAGCGACTCCTGGTGGTCCCCAGGGTATCCAGCAGGGCTGTGCATAAAAACTACAAAGTCCATGAGGCCCTGCTGGAATTCAGGGCACGTCCATGCTGTCGGGAGAGCTCCTCCTGGCGGCCTGGGGGTGAGGACCGGAATATTTAGCCGGCCACCCACCACAACACATACTTTCACCTAGTCAGCAGTCTTTGTTAAACAGTCAGTTATAATTTCAATTTAGTGGACTCTCTCCCCTCTTGCATCATGTCAATATTATATACTTTTGCTCAGGCTGTTTTCAGCACACTCTCCTTTACCAGTGCCCCTGGTTACTTCTGTTCCTGGGCACCTATTGCACCTAAATGTTATTCCCGCCCTTGTGCCTGTATCTCTGGGTAAATTGTGCCATACATTTTACACCTGTTCAACACTATTCTTGCTTATTCAATAAATTGTTTGATGAGATCTTCCTTTTTTTACAGCCATCGTTTAGAATATTATTTTCATTCAAGTAGTTGGCTAGCTGCGTTTGCATGACTACTCATGCAGTTAGCATGGCATTGTCTCGACCTTGGGGTTTCTTGTGGAACTTTAGAGGAGTTTAACCATACTAGGGGTGCCCTTGCAGCTGACAAACTCTTGCCAGCCAGATGCTCCTATTCAATTTTCAGGTGTTTCGTATAAAGAAATGCTTCCTGATTTCATTCTTGAATGCACTCTTGATTCACATTGGTATCTTCTATGGAACATTACTTGTGCCAAAATTAAATGCAATCCAGTGTGTTACCTACATTACAGTGCAATTCATATGCATGAGGTGTGTTTAATTTTGTCACGATTTTCTTGTCATAATTAAAAACATATTAGCCAAACGATCAATTGTTTTTCACTACAACACACAATTTTTGTGCAGTATAAAATGCAAAACAAAAGCATTTTATTTCATGTCCATATAGTGTATGTCATAGCTTAAAGCAATGCAAACATTGCATTTTGCTTAGAGGCTACTTTGAGTATATTGCATTTTGATGTAAGACCATGTGTTCATCATGCCAAAACGGAATTTAATCAAATGACCAATCTGCGTCAAAAGGTGAGACAAGCAGCGTCAAAAGCTGAAGCAAGAGACATTCCAATCACATGTGTCTACACAAAGCACTAAAGACGGTGAACAGGGAATTCATACAGCAGGGAATCCACTGTCTTATCAAACAGGTGGAAGTTGAAGATGTAAATGATTTCATTCTCATCCGTGTTGACTGGTTGCTGGAAAGGGCCGTTGTAACAGAAGCAGCAAAATAATCTTGAACTGCTACAGTAGCAACCTTTGAATGCGTTCAAGCTAATGTCCCAAACAGCTGCAGCATATGGTTATGTAGATCATCAACTGGGGCATCCATACACCAATATTCCCCTAAATATGGTTTGTAAATACCTGCAGATGGGGATGACAGTACCAGCTATTGCTAAATTTCTTGACGTAATGGTTGGGTCTATAAGAAGAATACTACAGTATAGTATCAGGCAAGCATAACACATTATTTAGACAACTTAATATAAGAGCAAACATTTTCAGCAAGGCCTAAAACATACTTCACACCAATTCAGATAATCACTCTACGTTGACACAACTTATGTATACTGCCAGAACAGTGGTGGCTGGTGGCCTTTCAAATAGGGGAAGCACATTTTAGGCCTACATCATTGAATTAGTCAATTATTGCATCATGTTGTTTATATGTAAATTCTGCCCTCCTTTCTTTTTTGTTGAAAATGGTCTGTGAGTCTTTTCCAGAGAATTGACTAGTTTCCTCTCGATGGCAAGGTTGCTTAAACGGTTTTGCCTCATTCTGTTGTGGCTGTACAACTTGTTTTAAGCAGGAGAAGCTCCTCTCTACACCTGAAAATGTAGCTCCTATTTTTGCCACTATAGACATTACCTTGTATAGCTGAGGTATTGCACTATCCAACTCCATGTCTTTAAAAAATAACCAAGAAATTACACAACTTACCCCTGTTGCCCAGCAAGTCTTGATTTGAATATAGGACTTGGAGTTTAGATCTCACTCACCCTGAATCAAAGAGTGGAATGCCTCCTCAGGAAACACCTGTCTCATTTGATCAAATTTCCCTTGATTGAATAATTCTAGGAAACACATACTTTCCAAGTTTGAAAAATGCTGAGAAATCTGCTCCAAAAGATTGTCTAGGATAGCCATGTACTGATTTCTGTAAAGCTCCTGGGGATTTTGCAACTGTGACACACCAACATTTTTGCCTAGGTTCATTTTTAGACTCTGACATGAGGCTTACTGCTTTAGCATAAACAGCTTTGAAAGCCTCCTCTGACCTCTTCTCATTTGTAAAAGAATGGAGACTCTCAATTCATTGATGCAGTAAAGTTCATCCATAGCCCTCTGCTGCACAATGTCAAAGACCACATCAGTTTCTGAGAAGATTTGTTCATTTGAGTTCAACATGAAAACAAAGTCAGACTCCTCCAGTGTCCAAAAGAAGCCTTTGGCGGCATTGAGAGTGTCCTCAAATACTATGGTTTCATCCTCGATAAGAAACATCATAATTGTTTGCCACAATACTCACTATTCAAAATGTGAAGTTCCACTGAGGAGGAGAGTTTCTGGGCAACCTTGAACACCCGAGACTTGAGAAAAGACATCCTTGTGGTATATTTAGAAAACAAATGTGGCAAACTCAGAGACAGATGCAAAAAACATTCTGGATTCAGACAAGCATTTTGCCCCAGAGACACCACCAGGTTCAGTCTGTGTGAATAGCAGTGTACAGTACAAACATTGCATTGGGGGCCATTGCTTTAACTTTAGCCTGAAGTCCATTCAGAGATGAAGCCATGACAGCAGCCCCATCATTGGTTTGAGCCACAAGTTTTGTGTTTTTTTTGTAATTGTAGCCCTGCATGTTTTCATTTAAAACATCAAAGACAGACTGGGCATCTCACCCCTTGAACCATCAAAAAATTTGAACACATCTTCCCAGAATTTGGCCTGCAGTATCGACATATCGAACTACTGTATGACAGATAGTTGTGCAAGACATGAAATGTCAGTTGTCTCATCTACTTGCCATGCAAAACAGGGAGCAGTTTCAACTTGACCTTTGATTTCATCAACAGCAGTGGCTGCAATAGCAGAAATCAAATCATTTTGAATGGAATGGGACCTACCAGAAAACACAGAAGATGATTGGACGTGTGTGGCCAAGACAGAATCACATTTGGATAATGTTCCAGTGAATTCTCTGGAATTCCCCTTGTTAGCAGACCTTCATCATCATCATACCTTGAAAATACTGGGCTATATCACTAGCAAATAACAGACTATGAGCAGCAGCTTGTCTCATGAATTCACTTGCCAGAAATCCACATGGGACTGAACTTGAAATGCTCTGATGCCAAAACACTGTCAATCAAAAAGAGGTCCAGCCCCTTTGATAGTTCCTCCAATCATCATGCAGAAGCCCAGTGCCCTGACCAGCCCAATGCCCCGGACCTTCCCAGGAAATGACATTTTGAAGCATTTGTTCAATAAACGTCCAGTTTTGCTTCACTGAAAACAAAACATACTCTGCAGTGCCATTGAAGTCCAGTGAAGCTTCATTTCAGTGTGTTTTAATGCAGCCACGGGAATGAGAAAAAAAAATCACATTAGACGATATGCAAGAAATTATTGCTGTTTCTGATTGAAGTAGTCATGAAGTTCAACATGTTCTAGTACACTGTTTGTATTAGTAATGTAAATACAACCGTACCTATTTGAAATTTTTCTAATTAAATATTAAAGGAGGCTGATCCATAAATTCACACAAAAAAACAAAGCTCTTTTATCAGAATGTTTGACCACAGCAGGACTTCTGCACTTTGTAAACACTGCTTCTGAACCAGCAGGGAGATGACCACCTCCACAATCTTAGTTCTTCTTCTCAAAGGGTTTTGAAAAAAATGCTTTCAATATAATTGCTATAGTTGCGCTCCTTTATTCTTTTAGGTAGTCTTGGGTTATAAACCTGCTATTTTTTATCAGTCTGAAGTCATCTTTACACTTTCTCCAAAACAAATCTTATTAGGTCCTTCTCCATTATTTCATTGCAGTGTTGTAAAATAAAGGGAAAAAAAATAATCTGCCTGCAAAGCCATGTTCTTGGTAAAAAAAAAAAAAAAATCACCCAAATGCATGTTTCAGGACAGTGACAGCCAGTGTCTCCAATTAAAGCAAAAATGAAACAAACAATATAACAAGCACATGTTAGGTATCAAGCAGAAAGTAAAAAAAATGTAAGTTTCACACCTTAATTGCATAATACACCAAACAATTGTATAAAGGAAAGGAAGAAAAGGCAACCAAATAATTATCATGAAATGTGTAAGTATTTCAGGCCATGGACACTGCCAAAATATTCAGTGTGAGAACAAAATCAAGGTGAGATAGACTACTCTGACATTCTTTGACCTCAGGTTCACGTTTAAATGAGCCTGTGTTGGCCCACCCTGCTGCTTAATAAAATAATTTCTGTAAGACTGATCCAACATGGCTTTAATCTTGATATATTTTTGATCTGATATTTATAGGCATAGAAGCAATGAAGTCAAACCATAATATCCTGTACATACCAAAAGTAACTAAAGAAATGTAGACCATTGATGATGATGATAATAATAATAATCATCATCATCAACTATATATGTCCTATATGTATTTAGTTTTCTTCTCTTTCACTCTTCACATCGTGTTATAATATAGCCTGACTTTTCTGCTCACTCCCTGGAGAATTCAGATTGAAGATTCTGAATGAGTTCACAGTTTAGGTTTAGTTTTTCTGTCTTTTCATTGCCCTGACTTCTGTTCAAAAATTTTAGTTCACAGCAAGTAGCAACACCAACACACCCCTTTAGTAAGTTTCATAACTCTCTGTTAATTTCAAATTCACAGTGCCAGTGTGAAAACAGAAAACGTCAATTTAACAGTGGAGTCTAAATGCAACCAAGAATTGGTCTTTGATTCACAGATTTGTTATGACAAAAAAACTGTTGTAAAATAGTTATCAGTGGTTTAAAGTTCAGTAGTTCTGCAATATCATATCTTACTCCATTGTGATTTTTATGCAATGAATTCAAAACTTAGGTCTAGTTTTGAGTGGGTAATTCCTGAGCACTCCATAACACAGTGTCCAGGTAGTGCCTGCATCACAGGGCCTTGCACAAAAAAGATTTAACTGTGTAGTCAGCAGATTCCTAGTTACAAATGGACTCAATGGATGCTCCATTTTTCTGTGATGCAAACAACTCCACAAGGATCAAGGTGTAAAAGTAAAACAGTGAGTTATTCAGTGAGATTAGATAAGGGGACTTTGATTTACAGGCAAGAAACCAACCCTGATCTGTGCTTTAATTGGTTATGCAAACTGAACCATTTTTCTTGCCTGATTTTTATTTTGCACATAGGTTTAGCTTCCATTTACAAACACCTATAAAACTAATTAACTATAAAGAGAATGAAATTCTATATGAAACATATAATAATGTCTTTTGAAATGTAAATAAGCAATAAGAAAACAAAATTATAGCTGCAAGCCCTAAAAATTGCCAGAATATTCTGGGTATTGTAAGAGAAATAGCAAAAGGAGCATATATGGAGTTGTCTTAGTTATTGGGCAAATGTTATAAACAATATTTGCATAAGATGACAAAAGAGGGAAGATACTTTACACCTGCTATCTATTGTGCCATCTTGAGTTGACAACTAATTGCCTTCTTGGCATTTTGTCATCCAGTCTTTGGACCTTTTCTCAGAATTGTGGCATGAGGACATTGCCGAAGAACTAAGAAAACTCAATGAACAATGCAAAACTGGCCTTTTTCCTGGTGTAGTAGAAAGTCATTTTATGATGTTGTTGTGCTGCCTTCACAGCTGTTTGTTTCAAAAAATAATTCAATATTAAAAGCTAAGTGTTATACTCTGCTGCCCGTTGTAAGGTATGTGAGTGTGTTGGACTAAATTTAGGTGTGAGATAAAATCTAGTTCTCAGTGAGCGTACACCCTTGGTAAAATACATTGAGGCACCGAACATCGAACAATCACAAAGGGGCACCAGACAGTTCCAAACCGCAGACACAATGATACTGCACATGTCTATAGGAATAAAATAAAGGATTCTATTCACACAAGGCACTTTTCTAAAATCACCTCTATAAAGACCAGTTGCACAATCACGATGAATTCACAGTTAAGCAATAAATTTTCCTTCATCCATCCTCCTATCAGTGTTGCCTATTGCCTCCTGACTACGACTCATCCATGTGTGGCAGTGGGCTTCCTTTTATGCAGGACCTGAGAATGCTTCTGGGGCCATGCCACATCATCCAGGAAGCACTTCAGGGCCATAACGAAAGTAGGTAGATCCTTTCCCAAGAGCACCTTCTATCTGAACGTAGGTAACCTGACATGGCTGCACTTCTGGATTCTATATTTTGTCCCAACTGAGTTCTCATGTAAGGACCACTGCCACCTGATGTATGGGGCATTGAACTGCTCCTGACTGCTGGCTTCTGCTGGACCGTCCGTTATTTTTATACGAGCCTGGCACAAAGTTATTTTCTCATCCCACCAGTCAATCCATCTGTCTTTCCACTCTGGTTTTCCATTCAGGTAATAAACCATGGTCCTCCTCAGCCGGGATGCATATTCTTATCCTATAACTACCATCTGCCGTTCTTCTGGCTTGTGCTGTCCAAAGTGTGCTTACTATTTCTTCCGGCAAATGCATTTATTTTAAAGTTTTTATATAAAGCATTTTTTTTAATCCTATGTGGGTTTCTCCAGTCTTAGTTGTAGAACACTTTACTTGTTTAATTTTGACACAGACATGTTGTTGAGTCGTGTAACTAGTCACCTTCTCATCTGGATACTCCACATTGGGAGACATTTTTTCGGTTGTATATTTTAACATGTTTTGTAAGGATGTCACTACTTTGGCAATGTGTTGATATTACTTCTCTGGTGTTTTTCAAAAACTTTATCCAGGTATAGCTTTGAATTCTCTTTTGTCTTCATAAAGTAGTTTTTGTTAGAAGCTATAGAGTACTAGTTAATTGTGATCTGACATGCTGTAAGTGTATTTAACCTGCAGTAATATAAAATATGTCAATTGTTGAACTTCAAATAATTATATTTGTATGTTTAAAATAGAATTTCTGTTTTTTTGTATGTTACCTATACATTCCTTCACCCTTTGACTGATCTAGACCAAATTTTGCATAGCTGCTCTTTAGAACCATACTTTGGAACCCAAAACTTTGACTCTTTGACTCTGGGGGTTCCAGCAGGCTTTCCTGTATGCTACATTTTTCACACCAATGCCACCTGCTGGTTTAGAACACGTGAAACATCCGAACAGACTGCATCCAGATTAGCAGAAAAAAATGACCGGAGCTTTACATTGCTTACTCAGACAACGCCACACGCTGCTCCTATGTACTGTAATTTAAAATGGTGTGTTGTGTGCTTTTTGCAGGGGTTATCAGGTGAAGCTTGACTGAGAGTGGAAGTGCAGCACAAGACATAGGAGAATGAAAGGATTGTTGTTTAACTCCTGTGTTGTCAGCATTTCTTCATTATTTAAGCAATACAAACTGTCTAACTTGAACTCGGAGGACAAGTCAGACATGACAGCGTTCATGGTAACAACCCAACAAGGAGATACCGCAATTCTGGAAACTAATTGGACCCAAAAAGAAAACATTCTCGACTCTCAGAATAGAGACATTGATAGACAGGCCATGTGGATGATGGATGGGGGGACAGCTAGCAATAACAGTTGGGTCAACAATATAAAAAATGCATAAACATTTGCTTTCTTTCCTCAACCCATTCTAAAGATATACCGGGGCAACTCCGGTTAGTTTGGCTAGTCACTTATAAAGGTAGCTCGTTGCAAGAGACTATTAATTTTAGGGTAATCATAGTTAAAGGGAGATTAAAACTACAGTAATCCCTCCTCCATCGCGGGGGTTGCGTTCCAGAGCCACTCGCGAAATAAGAAAATACGCGAAGTAGAAACCATATGTTTATATGGTTATTTTTATATTGTCATGCTTGGGTCACAGATTTGCGCAGAAACACAGGAGGTTGTAGAGAGACAGGAACGTTATTCAAACACTGCAAACAAACATTTGTCTCTTTTTCAAAAGTTTAAACTGTGCTCCATGACAAGACAGAGATGACAGTTCAGTCTCACAATTAAAATAATGCAAACATATCTTCCTCTTCAAAGGAGCAAACAAATCAATAGGGCTGTTTGCTTTTAAGTATGCGAAGCACCGCGGCACAAAGCTGTTGAAGGCGGCAGCTCACACCCCCTCCGTCAGGAGCAGAGAGAGAGAGAGAGACAGATAAAAAAATCAATACGTGCCCTTCGTGCTTTTAAGTATGCGAAGCACCGTGCTGCATGTCGCTTCACGAAGCAGCTGCACAGAAGGTAGCCAACGTGAAGATAATCTTTCAGCATTTTTAGACGAGCGTCCGTATCGTCTAGGTGTGCAAACAGCCCCCCTGCTCAAACCCCTACGTCAGGATCAGAAAAAGTCAGCGCAAGAGAGAGAGAGAGAGAGAGATAAGTAAGCTGGGTAGCTTCTCAGCCATCTGCCAATAGCGTCCCTTGTATGAAATCAACTGGGCAAACCAACTGAGGAAGCATGTACCAGAAATTAAAAGACCCATTGTCCGCAGAAATCCGCGAACCAGCAAAAAATCTGCGATATATATTTAAATATGCTTACATATAAAATCCGCAATAGAGTGAAGCCGCGAAAGGCGAAGCGCGATATAGCGAGGGATCACTGTAGAGTCGTCATTTCATTTCAAGTTTATATTTTCAATTGTTATTTCAACATTCCCTGTACAATAGGGAAACAATGTGAAAAAACAAAGGAGGTCAATACATTGTATAACTAAAACATCCACCTTCTTCCTGAATCTTGTTTTTACAGTTTTGGGTCAAGTCAAGTCAGAGCCTATGTGAACTCCAACTACATTATGGATCATAAGTAAATTGTAAACCAGTTATGTGAATCTCAGGGTCCGAAAGGTTAAGGAAGTTCCTTATAAATGAGGTGATACCTAGAAACTCAGCAACTATTTTTTTTTGTTAGTAAAATAATCATTTACTTTAGCAACATATTATGGACTACTTGAACTTTTATGTTTCTACTGCTACCAATGCATTAACCCCATCTTCTGAAATGTCATCCAAATACTGCAGTCCTCTGAATCTTTTTATGCCATAAAATTCTCATAAGTCATGCATGTCTTACAGTACTATACTGTATGTTCCTTATAGAATTCTAATTTAAACAAAGAAGATTTATAAACTGAGTCATGTAAGAAGGCAGCCACAAAATAAAATGTTTTCGGAGATCCCCAGTGCAGTTATTATAATCTTACTTGACAGCTATTTGTATACTATGCGCATGGATCAAAAAGGCGCTTGTGCTGCTGAAACCATATGAAATTTATCCCCAATGACTAATAAAAATGAATTCTGTAATCCAAACTAATCCTCTTCTTTACCCAGTGTGGTATACAAACATTGTTTCTCTAAAATAAAGCTGACAGCATCCACAATTTCAGACACACCATTGTAAAGAATAGTTTACATTTCACCATAAAAATTACCTTTATTAATCATCTCACTGGGAAAAACCACTGTATATTTTGGCAATATTTTTAACTACATGGCTAGCATATTTAGGGCAGTGGCTGCTTTTCCAGTTTTTGTTTCCATAATAAAAAGTGGTTGTTTATCACAGATTCGGAGAGTAGTTGCATAGTATTTTAATCCTTCTACTTGCTAAATTGAACATAATCCTGAAAGTTTATTCTTCATGGAATGGATCTGTAATTGATCCTTGCCAATGATTAGGATCATACACATTTGCTCTGTGTAGTATTTTAAGTCATATGTTTTCCCATTAAAATAACAATATTGATGGAGATAAACAAAGAAACTAGAAACAATGCAACACTAAAGACTAAATACATTAACAAGTATCTTGTTTTTAATGCAGGTATCACTCCCAGCATGATTATCTTACTGCATTTTACTGAGAGTCTCAGATTATTATGTTTTTTTTCAGGGACATACAGTACGTAGAAAACATTTTCCTAAGACAGAGTTGGAATAACATTTTCCATCCATTGGTAAGCATGAATATCCAGGGTGAAGGAAGTACCGAAGCTAATCTTGGTGGCTGGCAAAAGGCAGGAAACAGACCCACTTGTGTATACACACATACACACCCTTAGAGGGGCCATTTTGGAAACTGACAGTTAACCTAACCTGTACATCTTTGAGAATCTGGAATGAAAACTTGGGTACCCAGAAAGGCATGGGAAGATCATACAAATGCCACAAAGACAATGTCCAGGCACAGAGACACTGGATCCACGAGGCAGCTATCTTTTTTTTTTTTTTTTGCAAAATTAACAATCCCTTACTGTATGTTAGTTATATGCTGGTAACACTTGTGAGCACTCAGAATAATTGTGTCTACACATAATGATGCCTTTCACCTCCTTGGCAATCTTGGCTACTCTAAGTCACTGCAGTAAAAACTTGTGTCACGGACAAAATACCTGGATTTATAACCTTCAGAAAATTACTTCTTTCATTCTTCTATGAAAGCTACTCACTGAAGTAACAGTCTGCCAGCTTGGGCATTGACACCTCTGCAGTTCTTTTTTTTTTTTTTTTCCCTCCCCGTGCTGCTGCTAGGGTCAGTACTATTATACAGCACCCCCTCTAATAGATTAGTTGTACTCCATGTAAAGGCACACAGACTCATAGAAATGGCAGAATGGCCTTGTCTTTCACTACAGTTTTGTTTTGTGACCAGGGATAAGGACATGGCTACAGGTAGTGAAAGTGGCAGTGGCACAGAAGAGGTGTTTAGGTGTTGGGAAATGTACCGTACCCAGTACAGCCGACTCTCCCAGGTGGTAAATGAAATTCTACCTCAGACTACTGGATCACAATGATGCATGGATTGTGCCAGCTTTTAGTGAATTTAGGGCAGACACCTTTTTATTGTTGTGGGGTGTTCAACCTCATAATATCATTAGTGTTAGAATCCTTCTGATGGCTCAAAGTTAGTGTCTGAACAATCTCCAGACTTGTCTCAAGTTCTGGATGCATTAGGCCTCAAATGCATACTGGTATAATCATGCAGTGACATGTACCTGTAGTTGTCAAGTATCAGAGGGTGTTCAAAACCATCTGTTCCATAGGAGTTCTTAATGAACAGAATGGAGAGGGCATGTGATTGAGGGATGGGGAAAATCATTCCCTTGCAGTTCTAAAATCTACCTTGTCATTTGCCCTTCCAGCTCTTCAAAATTCACAAGCCAGATGAGCAAGGTCTTTACAAGATGAAGTGGTTTCCGTATAGGTAGAGCTGGAATTAACACAGACTTGAAACCGGTTCACCCCAAGGAATTCTGCACATGTGACGCAGTAATTACATTCTCGTCTTACTCAAACAGTGACCGTATTACGCAATTATCCTTACCATCTCTGCCTCCACTTGGGACAGGATTGTTCTTATGACCTTTTTGCTGATTTTTTTGTTCCAAGACAAATTTGAGGGGCAAGCACCAAGAGGTCATTTAAAAAGATCATACAGTAGTTTAGTGAAATGCTGACCAGAACTTACTCAATGAGGAGTTCATTGGTGACTGGGGTGTTTCACAGTCCAAAAGGTATGACCATAAAGTGTCAAAATTCATACCCAATGGAAAAGGTGTTTTTTTCCTCATGCCTCAGGAGCTAAAGCAAGTTCTTAGTAGTCACTGCATAATTCCTGGGAGCTGAATCAGCTGTAGCTGCTCTTGTGGACCAAGATGTTATTGATCTGAGCTGGTTCTGCCCAGTCATAATTGTCACTGCTTTTTCCCTGATCGTAACTTTCACTATCTGGCATTTAGTGAGCAGCAGTCAATGTGGATGCAACGGAACTGGGGAAGTCACTTTGGTGTTCATGTAATGGTAGACTAGATTTGTACTACTGCAGTTGTCATCACAAGCAGTAAAGAAGTCTAATTTCTCTTGTAAAAAGAATCTGCTGGTGTTCTGCCAAATCATATGACTGCTACAAAGCCCTGAGAATCACTTGCATTTGCAATATTGTGATATCACAGATAACCTGGCTTCATGGCCTTCAAGAGGATCCAGGATTGCAGCCTCATGATTTTTACTACTTGGCTGCATATTAAAACATCTTAATGCTACCAATGGCTTTTTAAGCATCCATTATTCTGGGTTATACTACCCTAAATCTCATATGTTTTGTATTTATGTGTGTATTGCATATACTGTAAGTAAGAAGATACTCTTTTAATATCCATAGAGTTCAGCATGATATTCACTAAATTCACATTCTGCCCCACATGTTCTACAGCAATACAGAATGAGGTCATATTCAACTCTCCAAAGATTACTGTACAATGGCAAATAAAAGGACTGACAATACTTCTGCAATAAAGAGCATGCACATTGGATGTCAAGATATGCCAAGATTAATTTCTTTAATATTAAAAACTAAGTGTATTAAATTTTAAAAATATATTTGGTGTAAAGACTTTGCTAAATATTTAATCATGGTGCATGTTTTTATACCTACTATATAAATCAACTTGTCAGGATAACCTAGAAGAAAGAGTGTTCCATTAATGGTAATTGAGTATCCTTTACATGTAAGTTCACTGCATTAAGTCCTTGCTCTTGTTTCTTAAGAACTAAAAACAAAATTCTGTAGTGTTATTTATGCTGTATGTCTTCTGTGCTCTGTTTTAAGATGTCACTAGCTAGTGCTATAGTATATTTTTACTTTAGGTACAATGTTCCCAAAAGCTGCTAAAGCAGAGCTCTAAATATGATTAACTGCACTAACCATTTGCTGTAGTCAAAATTATAACTAAGATATTTTCAAATACCAAATGAATAAATAAAAAATGATAAAATACCAGAATCTCATTCAGTGAACTTTGACTAGTTTGAATATATAGAATTACAAATTGAAATATACTGGTTTAAATTAAAATATGTTCTTTGTATATGCAAAGTATAATACTTATAGTACATACAACATACAACTAGTATTCAACACAATATTGAAAATGTAAATTCCCCTTTATTTTCACAGTATTATGTGATCATTTTAAAGCAACAAACCTAAATGAGACATCACACTGACATCACACTGCTCAAAGCAGTCTGAGTGAGCTTGTTTGGATTTGGCTAATATCTGTCAATAAAAATAAATAAATAAACACAACAATAGGTTTATATGTTCCTATGTTTACAGCATCCGTAGCATATTTATTGTCACAGTGAAATTCGTATTTCCATGTGCTACTAACAGAATTAAAAAAAGAATTTGGGAATATATACTGTGTGTGTGTGTGTGTGTGTATATATATATATATATATATATATATATATATATATATATATATATATATATATATATATATATAATATTCACGGCATTCGTAGTCTGTGTCACAATCTGATTGTATGGGTGGTAACGCTTGTGGTTGGCCAGCAATCTGCTAACATCCGCCACAGTGCCCTCAGTTTGTGAGGAGCAGATCATAGAATGGTTGAAAATAGTTTACTGTCAAATAAATGCAAAGAGTACACGACACGTGTTTCACCCTCATTCTGGGCTCATCAGGTGTACACACTCCACTGCACTCCCTTTCGGGAATCGAACCTCGGACGTCAGCGGCGATGCCCCTAACGTTGCGCCACGGCGTGTGGTTCGTTTATTTGACAGCATGTAGATCGGGGTAATTACATTCACGGCATTCGTAGTCTGTGTCACAATCTGATTGTATGGGTGGTTACCTACCAGGTAACGCTTGTGGTATATATATATATATATATATGTGTGTGTGTGTGTATATATGTATATATGTACACATACATATACATATATATGTATATATGTGTATATATATATATATATATATATATATATATATATATATATATATATATATATATATATATATATATATATATATATATATATATATATATATGTGTATATGTATATGTGTATATGTATATATATGTGTATATGTATATGTATATATACATATATATAAATATACATATATATATATATATATATATATATATATATATATATATATATCCAATGTTGAAATGGCTATGATGGGATACTGCATTGGCTTTTAGAGGAGTTAACGGAGTTTAAGTTTAAATCTGTTTTTAAACTGGATGGACAATGTCTCATTTCTTTCAGAACCTACTCAATTTTTTCATATTTTATGCAGAAATAAACTTACTGTATGTGGAACAATTAAAATGCATAATTATATATATATGCCATATATGCCATTGCCTAAGTCTCTTCAGATGACTTACTCTTTTGAACATCCAAGCAATTTTATAACCATTGTAATACTGTGTGTGCTTCACAAGGTTTGAATATCACATGAGTCAGGGGAATAAAATCTGAAAGATAACTTTTGCAAATCACAGTAGTAGTAACTGCTTTAAAGAGATGTGAAAAATAGGTTTTAGTGCTTGTTTTGTGCATAGCTATGTACATGTCCACAGTAGAGTTTAGAGTCATCTTTTAGAAAGGACAAAGCCGGTTATACTTCCTTAGAAGGCTGGCTTCCTTCAACATCTGCAATAAGATGCTGCAGATGTTCTATCAAACAGTTGTGGCGAGCGCCCTCTTCTACGCAGTGGTGTGCTGGGGAGGCAGCATTAAGAGGAAAGACGCCTCACGCCTGGACAAACTGGTGAGGAAGGCAGGCTCTATTGTTGGCATGGAGCTGGACAGTTTAACATCTGTGGCAGAGCGAAGGGCGCTCAGCAGGCTCCTATCAATTATGGAGAATCCACTGCATCCACTAAATAATGTCATCTCCAGACAGAAGAGCAGCTTCAGTGACAGACTGCTGTCACTGTCCTGCTCCACAGACAGATTGAGGAGATCGTTCCTCCCCCAAACTATGCGACTCTTTAATTCCACCAGGGGGGGTAAACATTAATATTTAACATTATACATAGTTATTGTCTGTTTTTTTCACCTGTATTATTATCATTCTTTAATTTAATATTATTTATTGTATCAGTATGCTGCTGCTGAAGAATGTGAATTTCCCATTGGGATTAATAAAGTATCTATCTATCTATCTATCTATCTATCTATCTATCTATCTATCTATCTATCTATCTATCTATCTATCTATCTGTCTGTCTGTCTGTCTGTCTGTCTGTCTGTCTGTCTGTCTGTCTGTCTGTCTGTCTGTCTATCTATCTATCTATCTTTAAAATAACATTCATATCTTTAAGATGTGAAAGGAAAACTGGAGTCCTGGACCAAAAAATAAAAAATAAAATAAAATTCCACTCAAATGAGTAGGCTGGGATTCAGATCCATTCTACTGTAGCTGTAAAGGCAGCATTAACTGCTGGGCCACTATACCATTGTGTTCTCATTTCCACTCATATGAATGTACTAGCCCACATGTTTCCTATTTGTGCCTGCAGAGAATAAAATGGGTGGGGACACTCTTTCCCAAAACTGTTAAAATGCAATACATATTTGCTTTCATTTCAGTATTCAGCAGAATACTTATTACTGGAGCCTATTATATCTAGCATAGCAGGGTGGAATAGTCTGATTTTTATGAAAACACTCAAGTGAAATATCAATAAACATAATTAATTATTAAATGAGAATGTCTAAAGAGGCACGAGTGACAATGTCATGTATAAAGAGATAACACAATATGTTTTCTAATTTACAGCGTGGATTAATATTGACTAATTCACTACTAACTTACCAAATATTTAACAAATGCCAATAGCTAAAATATTGTATGTCAGAAGTTTCTAAAATTTAATGTTAATACAGTTTGAAAGTAGTTTTTATTCACCTTATTATAAAGTTCAGTTTATTATGATATACTTTATTTTTTTGTCCATTTTATTTTTGATTTACACAGTATTTCTTATCTACTGCATACAACTTTCTCTATCTTTGTGCTAAAATGTATGTGAAATCAATATTTTGCAGTGTTGCTTCCAGGAATTCCTGATAAGTGTGGTATTTAAAAATTGATAGGTACTTGATAGGTACAGTTAATTTGTATTAGTAGAACTGAAATAAATGAAAGAGTACTTTCACAAAAGTTGCTAGTGTCAATGTCAAATTCACTGAACCGCTTCAAGATGAGAGCACCTTTATTGACACACGTGTGGAGTCACCATAGCACTATGAAAGAGATTACTGAATTACAACTGTTGATTACACTTCTTAAATACAGTTAATTACTCGAGTATGTGATTAACAGGCATTTTTCAAGTTACTGATAAACAGACCCTCGGAGTCTGAAGACTGCTACTCTGGATTGCATTGATTTCTTATTGACAATTGCTTGTACAAGCATAACAGCATTACTGGGTCACCAATCAAAATCCTTTAATTAAAATGCTTTCTAAGTGTACTAAGGACACATGTTAAGTAAAGTGATAATATGCAATCAAGTAGTGGAAATCATGTTTAATAGTAAAAATCAACTCTGACACTAGCACTAATCTCCTCATGGCTTAAGACATGAAAGACAACATCTGTTTAGGTTCCTGGATGTTGCAGTCAAGTTTGCAAGGTTAATTGTTGCATTTTCATTTGTGTTGTTCATTGTATCTCATCAAAAAGACAAGGTTTATACGCTTCTATTATTTTCAATTTAGTGTTTCTACTAGAGCCTTAGTAAGATGTGCTGCATGTACCCACTTCTTAACAGTACTTTGTTGTCTACCTTGTTTTATATTTCTGGAAAATATTTAAAGAAATTTCCTACTAATTCAGAAACATTCACGTTTTTAGTTGTCTTTTGTATGTCAAATGGTCAGAGGTACATATGAATGATTTTATCTTGTGTATTAAAAATATTTCACTTCATTTAACTGGCATTGTTATTGTTGTTATTTACATTATAACTGTGCTGATTGTTTATTTTTTCTGAGCTTTGTAATCTGTAAGCTTACATAAATTTTATAGCAGTTTCAACATGGGAAATCCAAATACACTTTCGTTTTCTCATGATATTTTCTTCATAGCACAAATTTCTTCACAAAATTGAAATTAGGCCATTTTGTGTTTTTACTTATTTTATGTTTTCTAAAATGGGCACTGCCATTTTGGTTAATTGTTTCTATGATGTAATGATCATTGTCCTGGGGTACAGACCTGGAAGTCAGTCCACATATTTAAGCCACCGTCATGTCCGAGATTGTAGATAAAATTTTAAAATCTTGCTTATGTGCTTTTGATAAAGATCTTCTGGCTACTGGCTTTTTCTAGTGAATTATGACTTATGAATTTGTCATTCGTCATGGCTTTGATGCAAGTTATTTATTTATTTTGATTTTAGCCATTGCTTTGTTTTTAAGGTCATATTTTATCTCCTGATCCCTTGTTTTCTCCAGCACTCTGCCCCAGACATAAATCTGTGGCAGTACAGTAATAGCATCAAAGTGAAAACCTTTAACAAAAATGATTTTCTCTGCTTTGTCTTTAGCATAAAGATTTCCCCCGTGTTAACTACCACTGAATAATTACTCACAATTTTGTGTCTTTAATGAGTTATCTTACTTTATCCTGGAATTTTAATGTCATTGTATGTTCAAAATTGTACCATTTTTTGCAATGATCCTTATTTTTCTATTTAGCTGAATTAAAAGTCAAATCTAAAATTGAAAGTTGCTAATTTAAAGATGTGAGAACATTTTTGCTTAGCTACAGTAATAGCCAAATTGTACTATTTTAAGATTTTTGCCAGATATAAAGGTATGAATTGTAAAAGTAGGTACTATATCCGTTTTCACAACATTATTTTTGTTTTGGGGTGCTATCTTCTCGAGTACTGTATTTGTTACACAGTTTAGTTGGAGACTCTGGATTTTGTTGGATTTCAGCATATCCTTGATTGACTTAATGGACAGTATTCATGTTGCTTTCTTCTTGTTTTCCGAATGATATGTCAGTCCTTTGATATGTGTAATAGTCTACATTAGAACATTAGAACACTCTAGACGAGAACAGGCCATTCAGCCCAACAAAGCTCGCCAGTCATATCCATTTATTTCTTCCAAAAAGAAAAAATAAGTCTAGGTGATGCATTAATTTGTACTGTGTCTACTTTAACAGCCATGCTAACAAATTTGATTCATTTTTAGTACACAGATTCCACACATTCTATAGCAAATTGTGTCCAGTTATCTTAGGAATAGTTTTTAAATAATGCGTCGTGACCAAAAAAAATGAGCTAATGACCTTGATTGATTCCACAGAGGATGACTACAGTAGCACTATTGTCAGGTCTTCATTTTAACCCATTCTTTAACAAGTAGATGCTTCATGATTGCAGTTGGAAACCTTTTTCAGTCTTAAATTTTGTTCTCCTATTGAATTTATTATGAACCACATTTACTGGCAGAAAATTAAACAGAATGTATATATTCATCAAATTGGTCTAGATGTATTTTCACTTACTCTTGGGAATCATTAGTGATTTAGTATTAATTCTTAAACCTCCTGTAATTCACACTGCACAGATTCAGGTGTGAGTGATAATGAATACACAACCGCTCTGCAGGGCTGACTACATGCTGTTTCCCTATTGGTTTATTAAAACTCAAATTCCCTATTTGAAAGCTTTTTAAGCCGATATGGTAAGGAGACTGTCAAAGGGGAGAAATATTCTTATGACGTTAATTATTAAATAAAAGTCAGGTTTACTATACAGTATTTTAAAAGTTAGAAAAACAACACGCAGAACTGACAAATGACGTATACCATCTTGATTTGATTCATATTCATAAATAAAGGATGAGACTGGAAAGAGTGAATTAAAAAATAAAATGGACCTTTGTTAAACAGCTATACAAGTATTTCAACTGCTAGGCAAGAACTGTTTTTAAAGAAATCCTGCCACTTATTATTATTGAGGCACCCAGAGAGGCTGTAGAAACTAACAGAACAATCAACCTGTTCCCTTCCACATTGTTAATTTTCAAATAGAATTGCAGTTTGCCCTGGTACCCGAAACCAGTCAGGGGTACAAATTAATTTAGAATTTTAATTGGAGTAACTTAATAAGGTTAAGTATAAAGATACCTAAATTGTATGCACAAAGTATATTTAAAATTCAGATGTGAGCATCAGTAGGCCCTAGGAACAAAGTTACCTGAACTATTCTATAACATCTCAGTAATTATTTACCGCTTTGATGCTTATCTTTCTGATCATAAAATAGGTCATTACGATAACAATAGATGAGAAGCATTCATAATTAATTGCAGAATTACAGTATTTGAGGGTTCCTCTACAGTGTATCATTCCCTTGCATGATTTGGCTCAAAAAATAATCAGCACATCTTCATCTCATAACAGGTTTAAGTTTTGAGTTTGATATTTTTCCGTTCAGCCAAGAAACTGTGACATATAGACACATACACCCATCATTGAGATATCGATGTTATCAGTAAAACGTCAAGATATGTCAAAAACTGGAGATTGAAATTTTTGACAAATGTAAAGCTTTCACTCCTCCCGCATAGATAATAGGTTATGGTAGAGGAGGGCACAAAGCAAAAAAAAAATCAAGCACTGTAAGATATTATTGTTTATATGCATAAATAGTTCTCAATAGATATAATTCACATCAATAAGTAAAAATCTTCAAGTTATGCTTTCTTTCATTTATCCATTTTCTGATCCTGCTTTGTTTTATTACCTGGTCTTAGAGAACTAGAGCCTTTATCATCAGTCAATTGCATACACATACACCTACTGTATACGCCTTCCTGTTTAATCCAGTTGCACAGTGCCTGAGAGGCGAAGGCTATCATAGCAGCACTGGCTTCAAGGCAGTCACAGCGCACACTTCAGCTGTCTTGCATGCCAGACAATTTCAGAATCACTAGTGAACTACCACTATGTCTTTAGAACCTATACGCAAAGGAAAATCCCAGAAGGCGGTGAGAGAACATACAACTTTGCAAAAACAGTGTCTGACTCAGGAATCAAAACTTGCATTCCTGGAAGCTTTGTCACCAAAAACCACCGTTTCTTCCTAATTAAACACAAGTTTAATTTTAATGGATTGCTCTTATCTCTTTGGATTCATCAGCTTTGTTGTTTCCCTACATTTCATGTTTTGTCTTTTTTTTTAATAATATCTGTGTATGTTGGCAATTCTTAAGACCTTTAGAAACTTTACAAGAATGTTTTCTTCTTTAGAAAATTGGAAAACCGCATACTCAAAACATAATATATATATATATATATATATATATATATATATTTTCATACTGTGAAATATAAAGCTTAGTTCCATTCAGAAAAATGCTTTTTATGTTACAACATTTGAAAATCCAAGATTGTTTTCTTCCAAGGTTTAAGATTAGCCAAGGGAACTTGCCTTTCAAGGAGCAGTTTAAATAGAATCCTTTATCAAAACCATGACTACACTGTTGACCTAGAATGTGAGAAAAATTAAAGGTTAGATAATTCTCCAACCTTGGAAGTAATGTTCCAGACAAGTACATTTGCACTTTATCTGGAGGGATAAAATCTTAAAATGTCAAGTATCAATGGAAAAAAAAATAAACCCTGAACTTTGAAATGGTGCACTGATTGCATGTAATTTAAAGATTTCATCTTTCCTTCACAGGCATCAAACATTACATTATCATTCTACATGGAACAAACTCAGGTTCAAAATGCCACCACAGAGTTTTGACTGATAGATCTAGTGGTATTTGAACACTGTGACTTGACTAAGATTTGAAATTGCTTTGTGTTGTTCTCTTGAAGATCTTATTTAAGATTCTAAAGCCTGTGAAGTTTGCTTATTCACTCTGGCTGTGCACTCTTAAAGCTGCCACAAGTCATTTCTAAATAAGTTCTTTTTAGTCTTCCTAGTGAGTTTAGAATAATGAAAAACAATGTCTTGACTCTCTTTGCTTCATCAAATGAACCACTTTTCTTAAATCAAAGGTTCCAGCATTGCTCCATAAGCATGCATTTAGGTTTACATGACTCACTGCCTAAATAGTTTTTCTTCATTTAATGTTGTATTGCTACTCTATTTCTTATACTCACTAATGCTATGGTCTTTGATCATTCTTTCTTTTAAGTAGTTTTTGACCTAAACAGGGATAAGCCAAGCAGCAAAACTCTTGTTTGTCTTCAGGAAACCAAAGAATTAAGAGAGAGAGAGAGAGAGAGAGAGAGAGAAGCCAAGTAAAAATGTCTGGCAATTTAGAAAAATAATTAGTTTATTGTACAAAAACAAAGTAAATCTATAAACTAGAAATCAGGCATCAAAAACACAATAAAAAACATCATGTTCAGAAAAATCAACAAAACTATCACCCAAATTAAACTTTCCAAAAATGTAATGTCAAGCTAGAAGACTTAACCTTCTGCCTTGGTTTTTATAGGCAGAGCATAGTGCTCCAGCTTGTATGTTATAGTGGTCCCACACATAATAAGCACATAAAATAATATTCAACATATAATAAACAAAAAATAACAAAACATGAAGTTTACCTAAGCCTGGATAAACTAAAACAGTACGATTGTACATTTCCCCATCTTGCAGTGAAATATTGGCCTATCTGAAGATAGAATTATGAATACCACAAGTAAAGAGAATGTAGGCATATGAGCCTTTAAGTAGCCCTAACATCCATCTGGGATGTAGCCTCATTGAGTTACTTTACTGACACTATGCTATTGAATATTTTCAAGGATATGCACATTTCTCCTTTTATTAACCTTCCTGTGAAACTAAAGTATATTTTAAGCACTATGTTTCCTGTATTTTTGTCAAGATCCACATTTTTTGTAGAAGAAAATTTTTGATAAGTATAGTAAGTGATGTTGTGGTGGCGCATAACTTGTTGAATGTTAGTTGGCTCTTAACATAAGCATCCTTGTTCTCAAGAAGTAATCGCCTAACTCTCTTAACACTCTTTTCTGTGGGTGGGGTCCCTCTTTGCCTGCACTGTACTGTTTTTTTATTTGCTCAGAATTTTCCTCTCTATCATTTTTAAGTATTAAGTTTCTTTTTTTCTAGCTGGCTTATTAATCCAAAAAAAATAATAGAAAATTGCATATATTATTTGGTAAGAATGTGTATACTGTTGCAGTGTATAATTAATTCTTACTCACAGATAAGACTATATAAAGATTAAATATTAATAATAGTTGGGGCAGAATGTCATAATGAAAAGTGAGCAATAGTACCATGTGTCAAATTAAACAAGCTGTCAGAATAATACAGAATAGAAGATTTATTCATTGCCTCCCATTCAGTAAACCTTGTTTTCTCTGTTAAGACACTATACTCTGCACTGTTTTCACTTAAATACTCTTTATTTAAATAGTCAGTGACTTGTTAATTCAAATTAATACATAATTGCAGCAATATTGGAAACAAAACTCTGCCAGTGGAAGAGAAAAAGAATCCGAACTACTGTGGGCTTGATAAATTAAAATAATTTACACTTACAAGTTTGGCAGCACAGTGGCGCAGTGGGTAGCGCTGCTGCCTCGTAGTAAGGAGACCTGGGATCGCTTTACTCCATGCATGGAGTTTGCATGTTCTCCCCATGTCAGCGTGGGTTTCCACCCACAGTCCGAAGACATGCAGGTTAGGTGCATTGGTGATCCTAAATTGTCCCTAGTGTGTGTGTGTGGGTCCTGCGGTGGGCTGGCGCCCTGCCCAGGGATTTGTTCCTGTCCTGTGTTGGCTGGGTTTGGCTCCAGCAGACCCCTGTGACCCAGTGTTAGGATAATTTTTGCATAATGACTGACTGACACTTACAAGTTACACTGATGTTAATATTATCAGTTTTCTATAGGACAATGAGACTGAAAATTAAACTAAGGTTGTAATCAATGCAGCATTCTGACTGCTTGTTTTTTCAGAGTGGAAGTGTCTTTATGTGTACTGAATATCTCTGTATCCCTGTTCAGCAGATTAGTAGTTTGTGGTATGCCTGAAATGCACTTGTGATTTTGTTAAAATTCACAACATTCAATGTTGGGCATTTGAGAGTTTTTATTTCAGGATCTGTCTATGAATATAAATGAAATAATAAGACATGTATCTGGATCAGTCATAACATAAGACCCAAGAATTTGCATTTAGTCAATTAATTCCAGGTTAAGAATTACATACTTGGCATTTGCAAACAAAAGGAGTTAAGTGTGTTTAATAAGAGATGTAGACACCTTCATACATCATCACAGTTCTCTTTTCTTCTCTTTAGATAGCCTACATTAAAATTTCAAATGCAGGACTTATCAGTGAAACACAAACTGTTGGCATTGTCCCATTATTTCATCTGCTACCTGTCCTTTTTTTGGTATTGCTTCTGTCTAGTCAACTTCTTAAGTTATTTTTACTGGTTCAACAATAACAGAACAAGACAAAATTGCTTTTATTCTTGTCAATAGTACAGAAAACACCTAGTGATTTTGTTGTTAATTAGTTTTTCAATTAATTTCAACCCCTCTAATCAAGAGTGCTTTGGTTTTGGAGGTGAAAAACAACTTGATTAAAATAACATGCCTTGTGATGCTTGCTATTCAATATTCTGTTCATTTTATTTTTTTATGTATTCACTTATTGTTAAATTGAAATGGCCATTAACTTATCCATCCATCCATCCATTTTCCAACCCGCTGAATCCAAACACAGGGGTCTGCTGGAGCCAATCCCAGCCAACACAAGGCACAAGGCAGGAACCAATCCCGGGCAGGGTGCCAACCCACCACAGGACACACACAAACACCAAGCACACACTAGGGCCAATTTAGAATCGCCAATCCACCTAACCCGCCTTGTCTTTGGACTGTGGGAGGAAACCAGAGTGCCCGGAGGAAACCCACGCAGACACGGGGAGAACATGCAAACTCCACGCAGGGAGGACCCGGGAAGCGAACCCGGGTCTCCTAACTGCGAGGCAGCAGCGCTACCACTGCGCCACCGTGCCGCCCAAGTTAGAAATCATGCACAGCAAAACTTATTTTGAAGTTGAAAATTAATTATGTAACATATTTATAACTTAGTAAGCCATATCGGCTATCCAAGTGGAAATATACAAGCTGTAGTAAATCAAAAGGTACATGTTATACCTGGACAAGAAACTGAAGGTTTCTACTATTTGGGATGAGAGACAAAATCAATTGTGTAAAACCCAAGCAGGCATAGAGAGAACATGTAGCATCCACGTGCATAGCTTGGTGGGAGTAACTAGTGTGTTGGCTCTGATAAACAGCAGTGCCGGCCACTTTGCCATTCTGTGCCTTTAAGGTTCAGAAATGTGGTTTTACACAAACTATATTAAATTAAAAATGAAGAAGAAATACATTCACAGTGGAAGCCAGGAATCAGTTTTTTTCCCATAAATCTTAACATGCATTTTTAATAAATATCTGGTAAAAGCTAGCAAGCCACGTAGCTGAGTTGAGTGGAGACCCTGACGGCTTTTAAAGAATGTCTGCATGTCATATTAGGACAACTTAGTTATTACTGTCCATAACCCAGTAAGCTTGATTGACTGAGTGGTCTCCTTTTTACATATGTGGGCTAATGGATCACCAGGATTAGAAGAGTGGTTTGAAATGTGTCTGTGTTGCAGTAAACGTATCAACTTTCAGCAATATCCCATGCCACATTACATTCCGAATCTGTGATCCTGAACCCTCTGTATGCTTAATTGTTCGCTTCAGGGAATGACTTTTATAAATTTCAGTAGTTTTCCAGCTGGCATTCAGAGTTCAGTTACATCTAAATTAATTAAGTATTGACTTATCTGTCTAAAGCATGTTTATTTTGTGTTTTAACTTCAATATTTTCAAACTTAATGTACCTTTTAATATTTTTTTTTACTTATAGTTTTGGCAACACATCATTTCAATTCATACAGTATATGACAGACATATATATTTATTTATATATATAAGTATATATATATATATATAATATTGTGAAGAATAAAACACAGAAGAAACCGATTAAGAGTTGGGGAACCATTCCCGTATAGTGTAATGCACTCAGACAGTGAAAACAACACTGAGGTGCTGGTCAGATGCATACAGATTACACACAAGACAATGAATAGTTGACAGAGGGAGGTTTTATGGAGTTGGATCTGGAACTAATACAGATGCAGAGGGGAAATGAGGATGACTTGAATGGAGCGGGATGGAGGTGACATCATCGTAAGAAGCCAGAAGTGAGGAGATCAGAATGTCCGGAAATTAAGTCATCAAGGTAGTTGATGTGGAAGCACGTAGGGCTTTGTTGTTGGTAGGTCTTCTTTATATATTTTCTGGCTTTGATGCTTCGTTTTTTCTGGAGAAAAAAAGAGATGCATTAATACCCTGGCCTGTGCCCCCATCTGGCATCTTTTTGCGCTCTGTCGGGCCCGTTGGCTGCCCCCTAATCGTGCATGTGTGGCACGTGCAACCCAAACAGAGAGGCTGAATACCCGAGAAAAGGCATCAGCGTTAGCCTGGAGAGAACCTCAGCAGTAAGCGACATTAAACCGGTAGGGTTGTAGGTCCAATAACCACCGGGTGACCTGAAGATTTGACGCCTTATGCACAGCCATCCACTGGAGAGCAGCACTGTCTATGATCAGGGTGAATTCCTGACCCAAAAGGTAGTACTGCAGCTGGGTCACTGCCCATTTAATTGTCAGGGCCTCCTGCTCCACTGTCACATACCTGATCTCCCAGTCAAGCAGTTTCCAGCTCAAGTACATAACGGGGTGTTCGGCACAATCAATGCTTTGGTTCAGCACGACTCCCAAACCTGTGTCCGAAGCATTGGTCCGGAGAATAAAAGGACATGAAAAATCAGAAGTTTTCAATATAGGTGTCAAAGTAAGGGCATTCTTTAAGTCAAATGTCAGTTCTGTTTTGTTATCCGATACCACGTTGAAAGGGGGCCTTTTCTTTGTTAGATCAGTCAAGGGCACAGCTCTTTCCAAAAAGTGGGGTAAAAACCCACGGTAATAGTTCGCTAATCCTAGAAAAGCCTGTACTTGCTTCTTGGTTATCGGACGGGGCCAATTCAGGATGGCATCAACTTTTGAACACTGTGTTTTAACCATCCCCCTGCCCACTAGATAGCCTAAATATTTGGCTTCATTTAACCCGAAGGAACATTTCTTGGGTTTAATACGCAGCCTGGCTCTATCCGGCGTCAGCAAGACAGCGTAGACCTGCAGTACATGCCTCTCCCATGTGTCGGAAAAGATGACGACTTCATCTAAGTAGGCGGCACTATAGGCATTGTGGGGCTGTAACACTTTATCTACCAGAGGTTGGAAGGTTGCTGGTGCCCCGTGCAAACCAAATGGGAGTACTTTGTACTGCCAGTGTCCACTAGGGGTGCTAAAGGCTGTTTTCTCCTTCGCGGACTCCGTTAAGGGAATTTGCCAGTACCCCTTAGTCATGTCTAGGGTAGTCAAGTACTGCGCATTTCCGAGCCTCTCAAGGATTTCATCTTCTCGGGGCATTGGGTATGGGTCAAATTTGGATACCTGATTGAGAATGTCGGAAGTCATTACAGAACCTCCAAGTCCCGTCCATTTTGGAGACAAGAACAATTGGACTGGACCATGGACTGCGGCTTTCTTCAATCACATCCTGGTCCAGCATCTATTTGACCTCCAGCTCCACTTCTGCACTTTTTGCTTCCAGGAGGTGATAGGGTCGTTCCCTGACAACTGCTCCTGGGTCAGTCACAATATTGTGCTGAATCAGCGCAGTGAGGCAGGGTACTTCGCTCACCACTCCTGGAACTGACAGGCTGGCTGATTTTAGCTCCTGTCTTTGTTGAGGGGACAGATTGGAACCAAAATTATAGGGTATGTTTTGTAAGAAAAGAGAGCGGGGTTGACCGGAGAGAGGGTCGAGCTCCCTGTCTTTCTACGATTTCATCAGGTTGACATGGTAAACCAACTTAGTCGGTTGGCGATTTGGTTGCTAAATCAAATAATCTATGAGTCCTTTCCTCTCCTTATTTTCATAAGGGCCTTACCAATGGGCTAATAATTTTGAGTGGGAAGTAGGAACGAATACCATGACGCAATCCCCCGGGAGGAATTCCTGCAGCGTGCTGTTTCTGTTATAGTTCCGGGTCTGTGCTGATTGAGCATTTTCCATGTACTCTTTTAGAATAAGTCAAATCTTTTCAAATCTATCACATAATTGTGCAATATACTCAAATTTTAATGGAGGGAAGAGCCTCACCCTCCCATCCTTCTTTGAGAATGTCCAAAATACCTTGGGGTTGTCATCTGTACAGTAATTCAAAAGGGAAAACCCCGTTAGAGGCTTGTGGGACCTCCCCATAAGCAAAAAGTAAGAGTCGGGGAGGAGCTGGTCCCAGTTCTTCCAATCCTCACTGACTACCTTGCAGAGCATCTGTTTGAGGGCCTGGTTGAACCACTCTACTAGTCCGTCTGTATGGGGGTGGTAAACGGACATCTTTAGATGCTTAATGTGGAGTAACTTGGCAACCTCCCTGAATGTGTCCGTTAAAGGGGTGCCCTATTCTGGAAGGACTTCCTTTGGGATCCCTACTCTGGAAAAGAGCCCTACAAGTTACTGTGCGATATTTTTACTATTCGCTATGTGCAGGGGAACATCCTCTGGAAACTGAGTAGTGTAATCTACCATGAATAGTATGTATTTATGGCCACTTGCCAAGGGATCTAGAGGACCTACGAGATCGACCCCGATTTTCTCAAAAGGAATATCAATTAGAGGGAGAGCATAAGAGCAGCACGGCCCCTTCGGGGTATCTGATGAAGTTGACATTCCGGACAGAACTGACAAAACCATTGGACCTCCTCATTTATTTCAGGCCAGAAGAATTGGAGTTTAATTCTCTCCAACATTTTTTCAGCACCTAGGTGGTTGCCTAGGAGGTAGGTAAGTGCTAGCTCGCAAACCTCACATCGTCAAGGTAGCCGATGTGAAAGTACAGAGGACTTTGTTTTTGGTAGGTCTTCTTTATATGTTTTTGGGCTTTGAAGCTTCATTTTTCTGGAGAAAAAGAGAAAGAGGCATTAATATGCTGTCCTGTGCCCCCATCCCGCGTCTTTTCACACTATGTCAGGCCTGTTGGCTGCCCCCTAATCATGCGTGTGTGACAATATATTTATTATACTACCATTTTGTTGCCTTTTGTTGTATCTGCATCTTTTGTTTTATAAGATATGGTGTTGTAGTGGTTACCACTGCTGCCTCACAGCTCAGGTCACATTTTTGGCCATAATAATTGGTCCTACACAGCTGGCAGATGCTTTCCTAGTGTTTTGTCTTGGTAGAATAATATATTGCTCTACTTTCCCCTATTGTATTATTAATATGTAGCCTTTGTCAGAATGCCTAATCTCACAGACTTACCACTGTGTATACAGGGTAAGGTATTATAGTATATAACTTATCCCCACCTTCCTTTCTATATCTACAAGGGGGCTCCGCCCCCTGCTCGCTTCGCTCGCCTACCTCCGGGGTTGGGTAACCCGAAATACATTGATGAATGTATGAGATATATCGAATTGTAAAGGTGTAGATGACAAACAAAGGAAGTAAAGAACCCATAGCATGGCACATTAGAAGGATCTATTGGAATACTTCTTTATACACAACATTTGTAGTAAAATCGTTGATAGAGTGCGTCATCTGGATCTGACACGTAGATCTGTGCATATTTGCGTTCGTGATTTGGCTCAGGGTGCACTGTTTCAATCCGATGTAATATTTGTCCACATACGCGAAAGCAGTATGGGCCATTGCCAGCTGGTGGCCTGATATTTACCCCGGTAGATGCAAAAGCAAATGAACTATTGTAGGATCTAATGCAGTCCATAATGTTTTTAATTTCGGGTACATTGTTAGTTAGAAATATCCGTAGATGTTCAGGATATTCATCTAAAGGAGGCAGTCTAACCTGACCCCTTTGACAACAACGTGTAAACTCATTAGTTGTATTGCCAGTTGTTTCTTCAGGGAAGTTAAGTGAATGACAATGACAGCAAATGATATTCATTAATCCTAATGAATGTTCATTAATAGTGGACGCACTTAAAACCAAAAAGCCCTCAACCTGGGTGGGACGCTACAATACTTTCAAATTTTACTGCTTTCATATTGTGTACCTTTGTCTGCATGTGTATCGCACCATTGTTCGTTTGAGCCTTTCGAATTCCACTGTTTTCATAATCTCTTATCTGCCTTTCTTTCTCTCCAATGCCTTTGGGTCTCTATTCTCCGTATTGTCCTTATATGCTTTCTATGCGCTGAGAGCACATAATTTGTGTGTTGGAATTGTTTCAATTTCATTATCTTCACTTTTACTTTAAAGCTTCATTAAAAACAATATTTTCTGGAGACACATTGTGAAAACGCAACGTATAACTCCCCGTGAGTGAATATTGTTTCTGTTTCTGTAATAAATAATCCGAGTTTTTCTGTTTGTCCATGTGATTTATTGATTGTCATAGCAAAAGCTATTCTCACGGTAAACTGTAAACATTTTACTACGAATGGCATATCACGATCTCCTTTGGTGTGTAATGTTACTCACGGAATATATACATCACCTTTCTTTTTGCCTGTTAAAATTTGCATCACTTCTCCGAGATCATCAATATACACCCAACCGAATTGTGTACTCTTTGAAATTTAACTTGTCATTCCTTTAACTGTTGTGGGACCAGCATATGGTCCATTATTGTGTAAATCCACGTTTTGTCCATTGAATGATGCGAATGCAAAAAGACTTTGTTGTCTACTCTTTTTTTCAGACCTCAATTTGGCCTGGTATTTTTTCATACACCTGGTTCTGATGATTAATCACCTTTTGTTTGCAGTAATGCAATCGTTTCTATCTTTTCTTTGATACTGTAGTGATTGACATGACAAAGTGTCACAAAAGTTTTACCTGAACAATCGCTGACTTCCTAACCCCAAACACAACTTTCTAGCACCCTCTCCAACGCCCCCCCCCCCATTACCGCATGAAATCAATACCCCGCTATCAGTTCTCCGTGTTGTACTCCGCCTTCCCTCAATCGGACCTAACAGTCACTTAAAACCAAAAAGCCCTCAACCTGGGTGGGACGCTACAATACTTTCGAATTTTACTGCTTCCATATTCTGTACCTTTGTCTGCATGTGTATCGCGCCATCGTTTGTTTGAGCCTTTCGAATTCCACTGTTTTCATAATCTCTTATCTGCCTTTTTTTCTCTCTAATGCCTTTGGGTCTCTATTCTCTGTATTGTCCTTATACGCTTTCTATGCGCTGAGAGCACATGATTTGTGTGTACTATGTGCTTTTACACGATTGATTTTTTTTTGATCGGTGTGCTCTTATATATTCCGTACTATCTTTGTGGACCTTTGCAGACCCCGTAGTGTCTTAACCCGTGCCTGCTTTGCTTCCGCAGTTTCTGACGCTTGTTGTAGGCGCCTGTGTTCATTGATCTTATCCAGGTGGGCTCGTGTGTGTATCGTTGAGCTGTATTGTGTTTGAATTTGGTGTAAAGCGTTCAGCGGTTTGTACAATCCCAAGCAGCACATTATTCCTAACCTCACTCCACAGTAGTGCCACTCACAATATGGCGGTTGTTTTATTTGCTATTTCCGTTAGTTGAGCTGTACGCGCCTGCGCAGTACGTCTCATGGTCCCATCGCCGTGTACCTGCGTCCATGCCATCCGGTTTACCATTCTCGGTTAGTAATATGGATAGGCAATTAGGTGTAGTAAAAAGACAAGCAGGAATTAAGTTACACATAAAACAATCTATTATTGGTAATATTCATAAATAATAACAATATGCAAAGTACATTTGAATATTGGCAACCATACAACCTGATAAAATGGTGATGTGTAGTTTCAGGTGGCACACAGACTTTAGTTATTTAAAATGTCTCTAGTTAAGGCATCATTGGAGCTCAGCTTTCTTCAGAACAGGCTTCAAGCCTGTTCCAATATGGCTGCTAAGCTGTGGTCTCCATTGTGGTGTTCTTTCAGTTCATGGTGTGATGGTCTTCATCAGTTGTTGGTTAGTAAGAGAGATACTTCATCATATGTTGGTTGGTAAGAGTGGGAAATTGTGTGAGGTTAAGCAAGTAAATTTATAGATGTTCTGTCCAACCCCTAGAGCCAATAGGGCATCATAGTACATAAAGGCCTCTGAGACAAGCCAATTTCAAACAAGCATACCTCAGACCAATGGGTAAATAGAACATCTTAATACCTGCCATCCCCCAAAACCATTTGTTGAGATAAAGTTTCCTTGCGGGAGTTGAAAGACTTTAGCAGAGAAACACTTGCCAAACTGGTTTAAAGCACACCCCCCGAACTCTGTCGTAAAATTCAAAAAACATGAATGCCTCTCACCAAAGTAACACTAAATTACATTGCTTTGCTTAAATTACAAATAAAGACATACAAAATATTTATCAAGTTACTGTATATTCAAAATCTCACATCACAACAACTAGCATTCAGGGACACTTAAAAGATCATTATAATACACTCAAAACCAGTCCTGTTCCTCCTTCCACCATGACTCAAATGCATTTTTAATGGAGTTCAGTGCAGTTCCCGAACATTTCAAGTGCAGCAAACTCCAGGGTGTTCATTCATCTCTATCCATGACATACAGCATGTGCAACAAGTAGAAATACGGTATGCTGAATGCTGATCTCAAAATACATCACTAATATCCAATGCCACAATCTTTTTTTGTGCTTATCAGATTAATCAATAATATTTTCCTTACTTCTATATTGTAAAGGATTGTTTTATTGGATTTGCAAACCCATATAATTATGCAATATCTCTTGCATAACAGTCTTTATAATACAGGTTTGCCAGGATGTTATGATGTGCAAGACATATGAAATCCTCAGTTGACTGGGTGTGAAAATTTGCAAATTAGAGGCTGTCAAAAGTATCTGAAATATTATTTTTAAAATGTCCTAGCATTGGTCTTCTGAATCATTTCATCACAATGCAAGTGAGTGCCACTGGTTTATAGTCCTTGAGGCAGTCCACGTTTGTTTTATTTGGCATCAGGGCAATTGTTGTCATTTTGAAGCAGCTGTGAATTATTGATACTGAGTGAAGCATTAACTATGCCAGTTAAAATGCCAGCTATCCTGTATTTCCAGGTTTTAAAAGCTATCCTGAAGTTCTGTCTGAAGCTGGTACTTGTTGAGCTTTAAAAATATACTTCATGTCGTCTACAGAAAAGGATGAATCATACAGTGCTGTATGCAGTTGAATGAGATAAACTTTACTCCCATGATTAAAGCAAGCATAGAAAGCTTTTAAAAATGTGTAATACCTCTGATAATTACATAGAGTGTTGCATAATTATGAAACATGTGAAAATGGTTGCTTCACTAAATATTTCAGGTCATTCCATTCATCCATTTCATGAAGTTGCATTATTTTATGATCAATTTTTTTTAATTAAAACTGATGACTTCCTTAACAGATTTATTGTATTGGTGTGGTGAAGGAATGACTGACACACAGACACAACCAACAGTTTATAGACTTTTGAAGGAGTTTTTATTTTTTTTTTATTTATTTATTTTTTTAACGGAAAACAGAAGAGAAAGCAGAAGATGTTGCAACCCAGTAATGTTTCTTACTGCAACAGCTGGCATCAGTTGCTAGCAGGCAGGACTCCTGAATTAAAACCACATCAACATGATGATGATGGAGATGTTTTAGCATTCATGACAAGTTCAGAGCCCTGATAACACATAATATACACAATATTAAGCTTAGGCACAAAAAACACTAGATAGATGGCAATGTGAAAAATAGCAACAATGTGGTGCAGGGATCAATGATCTAAGAAATATAAAAACCTAAGGATCCCTTAGCTCAGGCACCCAACCTAAAAGACCCCATATTTTCTCTCTATACCCCCAACCCCGACCAATCCACCACCTTTCTCCACCAGCTTGAACCTCTGCAATGTGTGAAAAATGAAAACTACCAAAACACAAGAGCAAGTAGAGTGCCCAAACCCACCTCTACTTCTGAATCCTTGCCCCCATCATCAAATACAAACAGTAGTGAAAGGTTTAAAAAATGAATGAGATCTGAGATAAATTATCTAACAAGGAGCAAAAAACTGTGGGATAAGGGTTAAATGTGGAGTCAGAATGATTTTGTAGATCAGGAGTCATAACATAGATTTAATCTGGGGACAAATTATTGCAGAGTGAACACTATTTGGACCAGGCTGGGCAAGAACAGGCACCCCAAACCTCCTTACTCCAACAAACACTTTAATAGATATACTCCCATGTTCATTTCTGGACATTCCCATTCAGTCCTCAACTTGCTCACATCACACATGTGAAGTAAATTCAGATCTGTCAGATTTACAGTACATCTATGCAACTTACTGAATCATCAACAACAACAACATTTATTTATATAGCACATTTTCATACAAATGATGTAGCTCAAAGTGCTTTACATGATGAAGAAAGAGAAAAAAGACTAAATAAGAAAATAAAATTAGGAAACACTAACATAGAATAAAAGTAATGGCCGATGGCAAGGGAGGACAGAAAAAACAAAACAAAAAAAAAAAACTCCAGACATGCGGAGAAAAAAAATAACATCTGCAGGGGTTCCGAGGCCACGAGACCACCCAGCCCCCTCTAGGCATTCTACCTAACATGAATGACCTCAAAATCAGTCCTCATTGTATCCAGGGTTCACATGGAAGAACTTGATGATGATGGTCCTGTGGATTTCTGGCCTTTAATCCATCAATGTAGGGATATCATGGTGCTTTGATCAGGTGATGGTGGCACAGATCGCCACCACAGAAAACCGGAAAAAGAACAGAAGAGAAAGTAGGGGTTAGTACGGATTTCGGAGCCACCATGAATGATAATGATAATTAATTGAATATACAGAGCATCAGGATTAAACAAAAATGAAACTATGAGAAAGACATGTTAAAGTAATGTGTTTTTAGCAGTTTTTTGAAGTGCTCCATTGTATTAGCCTGGCAAATTTCTATTGGCAAGCTATTCCATGTTTTAGGTGCATAACAGCAGACACATCACACATATGCTACACTAAATTCATTGTTTTTTTATATTCTAAGCTCAGCAAACTTAACTATTTAATTTCACATTTTTTTCTTTTTAAATTCAGAGTAGTGATACCCAATTATACAACCTTTACTGATTAACCAAAAAATGAAATTCAGAATTAACATTGCGAGTTAGGTATGAGAACAATTTAGTCAGCAAAAATGATTCTCTCAAGAAGTCTTAAGAGGAAAACTTATGAAGAAAATTGTCATTTCAATCCCAAATTGACTGAAAAGCATGTCTTTATAATGCCATCATTCCAAAATGCTGCAGTGGACCAGTTGCCATTATGAAAGAGTCCAATGTGAGGCATCACTTTTTTTCAGAAGTGGCTTGTCCAGCTCAGTCTATAGGCAGGAATGCAAAGAATAAGGCCTTAAAGGAAGCCATGACCACATCAGAAAAATTGTTCTTTACTAACTCAAAAAGGTACAAGCAACAAGTGCATCCATCCTTCCAAACTATATGGATACTAGCTAAGTATAATGAAGCTTTCACTGATGCTGCGTTATTAAAAGACCTTGTTATAGGCATTTCATCAAGTCTTGTTAGTAATAAATTGATGTACTGTATTTACAACATATAACTCAGCTGCACATCATGTTTGTGTTTTGGTGGAGAATGTCTAAAGCTGGTTGACAGATGGCGTTAGTCACGCTGATCACATATCCCTAGTCATTGATGAATCGACAGACAACACAGTCACAGTGCTACTTTGCATTTATATGCAATACTTTGATGGAGCAGAATTCAGAGAGGAGCAGTAGACTTGTGCTTTGAGGATGTGGTTGCCTGAGCACCTGTCCCTTTTGCACTATTTGCCTCTTGTGACCCCTGCCTCCCACTCAATTATCCCTTATAAGCACAAACTTTATAATCAGAGAGGCAAAAGTTGAGTGAATTATTTAATTTGAGCCTTACATGAAATGATAACATTGATTCAGCACCTACATATACATAATTTGGCAGATGCCTGGCATGTATCGATTAATTATAATTTTAACTGCATGACTTCAGGTAGAGCTGTTGGCAGTGGGAACATCTATAGAGGGATATCTGGAGCTTGTCAAGTTAAAAAAAAAAAAAAAAAAAGGATCAGGTTCCCTGTCCTGATGAAGATATCTCTTCTAGGTAATAATAAGAGATGGTGAAGATATAAGAAGCTGGGTCAGAATGTCAAGTAATATATAAAGTTGGTTCAAATGAACTTGCTTTTTCTAATGTCTGATCCTGACCTAGTAAGGCACAAGATGTTGGCTAAACCCGGGCATGATCCATGTAGTAGGCTTAATTTGTATGTCTGTGGCATGTCAAGGCAAACCTGATGATCTCCTAAATATTGTGCTGGCAAAGTGTTGAGTCTAAGCTGTGACCGAGTTGAAATTAAACCTTAGCTGTGAGAAAGCACTGTTAACCACTAAATTACTATTACTTCTTCATTTTCTTCTTCTTTCGGCTGTTTACATTCGGGGACTCCAGAGTAGATCATCTTTTTCCATATCTTTTTAAACAATATATTACTATGCTGCCCAATTCAAATGTTTAAATTATAAGCATGAAATGTTATAACATGTACCTGCCACTGAAATTTTCTATTAATAACAATAAGATTTATGAAGTACTGTTCATTTCCTTGTTTTTATTATGCCAACAGCATATTGGCTTCATTGTCAAAGTGGTCACATCACCTTGATGAGCCTTCAGGTTTGATTGAAGCCTGGCAGGCATCTGTGTGTATTTAGTATGTGCCAATGTTTTCTTGAGAACAACATTTCCAGCTCAAAGATCTGCATGATTGATGTCATCGTATAACCTGCATATGTGTGGCCATCTGAGGCTACTACTATGTAAAGTCATTACATCAAGACAAGATTCTGTTACCATTATTTGTAAGGTATGTGTCAATGCTCTACAGCTTACAAGCGAATTGATCAGGTGTATAAACAGTAAGAGTGGCTTTATCTCAACTCCCGTTCTTTTAATCACATCCAGGTTAACATATATTATCTTACAAATCACAATTGCATCCACTTTCTAAATGATATATCAAATAATATTCTGAGAAGTACATCATTTTTATTCCACTTGCCAAAGAGTATACTTGCGTATCTGCATATTGTTGTAAGTATTTCAGGTACAATATTATCGAGGATTAAAATAACAACCTGTACAGCGTCATTGTTTTCCCTGCTTTTTGTGAAAGTTGTGAAATTTAGAACTAAATTTGTTTGGAAGAGACCATCTACAGATACAAACATTTCAACTTTGATATGTGGTGA
The DNA here is from genome assembly GCF_900747795.2 of Erpetoichthys calabaricus. Lineage (NCBI taxonomy): Eukaryota > Metazoa > Chordata > Cladistia > Polypteriformes > Polypteridae > Erpetoichthys > Erpetoichthys calabaricus. Next base: position 128,120,324 of record NC_041402.2, on the reverse strand, counting down.
GCTTCCCACTGCTTGCTGCTTAAAAGGCACAAAGACTAAGAAATCATGTGTTTGTATTAATACGAAGTGGCAGAGCATAACTGCAGAAAATATAAAAAGCTGACAGCTTGCATTGGTAGTATGAATCTTCACACTATTTGAGTGAATTAGGTCATTGATGCCTAATCTTTAGCAAATCTTTGCAAAAAATAAGGTTTAGTGGAGTAAAAAGCATAAATAATCAAATAATTAAAAATTGTTTCCCAATCCTGTTCTGGTTATTAGGACTTTTGGTGACATGTTCTGGAAAACTTTTACTAAGCTCAGTCAGTTTTTTTTCCTTTTGCCTGCAGTCTTTTACACAAGCATACTTAGTGTGTGTGAAAGCATGGGTACTGTGAATGGAAATTCTTAATTTTTTCTTTTCTTTCACCTCATCTTGAATTTGTTGTGACAGCAAAGAAACAGAAGAACTGTTGAGGTCAAAGAAGAAAACCTCCATTAATTAGTTAAAACTGATGAAGGGGGAGCTTTATAGAGAATAATTGCACACGTTGTTTTCATTCTGTGATAGATCTTCACTGTCTTTGAGAGGTCTTCAAATGGCATGGAGAGTCCTTTTTTGTGAACAATCCTGACTCAAAATTGTTGAAGGTCAAACTCCTTCTTGTAACTTGAGATTTCAGATCCATATGCACTACATACACAACAAAGGTGCGCGGTCTGTATCCAGGATGAAATCTCTGCTAAATTGATAGTCCCTGAGGTGCATGATAGTGTTTAACTTCTGTTAAACTAAAATATCAGTTTTGGGTTTAACATGTAGTTCTGCATCTTTTAAAGTCTATTACACAGCTGCCAAACAGTATATGTGGTGCTTCCAGGTGCCGTAACACATGGTAATGTCATCCAGGTACTGAAGACTGTGAAGCTTTAGCAGTCCAGCCACCAGAGTCTTGGAGACATTGTGAGACTTAAGCAGTAGATAATGAGAAGCAGCAGAAGGCCTGTGTAGCCCAAATGGAAGGACCTGATACTGTCCTTACTGGTGGTGATGTATACACTTTTTTCTCTTTGCCAAGTCCGTCAAAGGAAATGGCAAATAATATTTCATCATATCTATTGTACTTAGGAAAATGCGAAGAGCTAAGTTTCTCTGTGGGATTAACAACACTTAGCATAGGGTGACATCAAAGTGAGAGAATTGCTTGAGTCATCTACAGTCAGAAGTGCCACAACCTATCCAGTTTGGAAACAATCAGGCTGGACCAGGAGCTGTTGCTGGCCTTGATAATACCTAGGTTGAGCATTTCTGTGTTTCTAGTTTGATGTCAGCACATTTCTCCAAGGAGAGACAATAAGGACGACACCTGGCTTTGTCATCATGATATTTTGTACTAATTTTAATACATTCAAATGCTGGAGTTGCTGTTATGGGGAGATAAGCTACCACTAAATTGTAAGTCAGAAAAGTGAGAAAAGTCACTATGGGATCTCATCACAAGGCTTCCAGGCGTTTAGTAGATTAACAAGATATGTTTCTATCTTGACCCATCTATTTGGTTTCCTTATCATGTAATTCACTAGCCTTTTTCTTTCCTTGACTGCATGGACATTGTGGTTGCATCTTAGAGTGAGAGTTGGTATATTTTTATATTTAATATATTTGAGTCTATATAACTTGGAATATTGTTTAAATGTTTCTGACGCAGACAAAGTCAATTGATCTATGAGTGTTTCTTTGGGAATCCCTATGCATGCAAACACCTCCACTAATTCCAGAGGAACTGTTTAAGAGTTTGCTACCTGAAGCAGAATGTCCTCATGATGTTGAGTAACATAGTCTATGTGAACTTATTTTAAGTATTTGGACATTGGGTGAACTAGAATATTGGGGTTATCTGAACACATTCTATAAAAAAGGTTCCTATCCCTCCAGGAAAAAAGTCTGCTTGAACTGATCTGTGTTTATTAGGACTAATAGACATTTTACTTTTAGTGTCATTATTGAGTTTAAATCTTTAGACCTAATAGGCTGACCGCAAGTCAATAAAACCAGTAAAGCGACCGCTTAAAAACTTAACTTTTTACACAGAATTTAATTACGTTGCCTGGTGATGACACTTGTTTATGAACATTTCTTTCCCCAGGCAGTACTTAGGAGCCCTCATGTGACAGCTAATTGAGTTTACAATTAGAAGATGCAGACTTGAGTTCACAAGTTTGAATAATGGTTTTGCACACTGTGGAGCAGGGGATCTTCAGAAGACTGGAGTGGCAAGCAGACATTCTTGCTTACGTTTTCACTCCTCAGTTAGTCAAAAGACAATAAACTCCTTTTAAAATTACTGTGCTGATTTCAGAAATGCCAGTGAAAAACTGGGCATTGAGATGGAAGGACACTAAATACTGAAAGTAAAACATTTTCATTTGGAATTCATAGTGTAGTGGGTCTTGCAGCAAAATTAACACTTTTACAAATCCCAGCCACTGATTTATCTATGAACTTGAAACAGTACCATTTGCCAAAGGACATAAAGAAATACGAGAAGACAGTACAGGAACTAGCTGCTTCTGCTAGAAATGACTCCATCTGGCGTCAGTCCCTTTAACACCCCTGTGTGGCCTTTCAGGAAACTGTACTTTTATTGTGGAACAACTGTTGATTACTGAGGTCTGAATTCTAAAACACCAAGGCTAGTTCCTGTTTGTCACAATGGTTTAACATGTGAGTGCTGTCTTACTGAATGTTAACAAGCCGCACAATCTTTAGACATCTGTTCTCTGAACCAAGCCACCAGGCATGACTGAACAGCCAAAAAAAGACAAATCAGAAACCTGTCCACATTCCTGCTTTTCCAAACACTCTTGTTCTGACCAATTTGATAGCCAAGTGTATGTTCCAATATTAAAAGCTAAGCTAAGTGCTATATTGTTCTGCATTTTTCGAGTGTTTTGTCCTCCACCACCTGTTTTGTGGGATGTGTGGGTGTGTTTCTGGGCTAGCTTTAGGCCAAATGCTAAAAGAATCATTTTTTTTGTTAGTCTGTATCTTTTACCTATTCAAAATTTGTGTAATAGTTATTTTTTTAATCTAGGGTTTCCTGAAGAGGTTGCGTATTACATACTGTACTTGGTGTTTGTTATAAAATTATAGAAGACAAGAGGGAGGTGATCTTGTTTGGCAAAACAACTAACAAAAATGTCTAATACCAGGTGAAAATGTTGTAACGGGTAGAACCCCCTACTGGGGACTGAAAAAAAAAAAATCAATGACTTAGACACTGATAGTTATGTTACTAGCGCTTTCTCCCCTTGAGTGACAATTTATCTATAATTTGGATACCACAAAATGAGTCTTGTGTTGGAAAGTACTATCTGCTAAATGTTGTGCACAGCAAGGAAAACCTTATAATGACTAAAAATGTTTTAATTTGCATTCTGAATACCTAATCACATTAGGTTGTGCAAACAACCCGCTTATTATGAACTGTGTGGAAATGAGAGCCCTGCAGTTTCCATGTCCTGAGTGCCGTTTACTTTATAAATTAAAAGTTGTATAATTGGCACAGAAATACAAACTGTGTTTTACATACTGGTAGGGCGTGAAAATCTTTATTTTTAAACCCTTTGAAACTTTATAGATAAGATCCTGTTTTGTCTTTGAAATTTAAATAAATGCAACTTCTACAAAAACATAAATAGAAACTCACTTTATCAAAGCTGTGGACTTGAATGTAATTTTAATGTTCAAAACAGTTATTTTCTTCATAGAATATTACGTAATGCTTGTATGTATTTGTCCAGGGTAAATTTAAAAGAATGTTTTCTAAAGACAACATAAGGACTAAAGTGTCCTGTGTTAGGTTGAATTGGAAATTGAAAGGAGTTTTGCTGCTTTCTGAGTCCCAGGGTCTAACAACAGAATGATGTATAAGAAGAGGCTTGTGTGCATTGCAGCTTGACAGTGGTCCCATATCATGAAATAGTTATGAGCAATGAGTCAAATAATATTACATTTTGAGCTCAAAATACAGCATCACTTATTGTCTCAAGTAAATCATCTATAATGAAATGCAGTTCTTTTAGATTTGTGGGTAGCATTGGTACTTTGTAGCAGTTTGAGCTTGGTTTAAATCCCAGCTGAAGGGTCTTCTGTGTAGAGTTTGTTAGATCTCCCTGTAATCCTCTTGACTTCCCTTAGGACTTCTTGTTTTATCCTCAACTTAATATGTTTTTAGACTGCCTGGAATCAAGTGTGTGAGTATGCCCTGTAATAAATTGATATCCTTTTAAAGGTTAGCCTTACCTTGTGCCTTAAGTGTATGAGATAACTCCATGTAATAAAAATATTAAATATAATTATGTGATGGGGGTGGATGTGAAAACTTATAAGTACATTTTTTGAAAAGGTGTTCGAGTGGGCTGTCCAGTGTGAACAAGTTACAGTATTAGGAGGGTGGTACAACAATAGAGAGGCTATACTTAAGATACCATACACAAAGCACTTAGGGGGTTTCATCTTAAATATTCTATGTAGTTAATGTTCTCCATTTTACAAAAAAGTTATAGCAATGTCAAGAAAAACTTCAGAGAATAGCTATAAGACTGTTTGCATGAATTCAGTATGAGCTGTGAGAAATGAGAGAAAGAGGTAAATCTACAATTTTTAAACCAACTGTAGATTAGGATGTGTTTTAAATTATGAAGGAAATTTGTAGGGTGGGAGCCAGGCTCTTCAACAATAGCACAGGGATACTGACGGCAGCTTATTACAGGTAAAATTCACACAAACTTTACAGGCATTTTCTTTTCACAGAAAACTTCAGACACATAAAATAGCCTACTAATTATTGTGGAGAAATATAAAAAAAATAGGAGAATGGTTAATAAATATTTTTTAATTATTCTGCAAATAATTTTGCTTCATGTATTGGGGGAAGTAGTTATAAAAATGTTGTACAATATTGATTTATTCTGACATAATACCAGAAAGGTTAGTGGTTCTTACCATACATTTCTAAGACTACTGATTGTAGTTTGTGCATCAGGTGTAAAATGTTGCAGCTAAACCATATCAACAGTTAATAAGCAAAAGGCTATTGGATTTATTGTATGTTATGGTGCCTGCAGGCAATCGTATTGATAAAATGTATACATTTTTTTTTCTATTTTATTAAAAATCATCCTAAAGCAAAAATCCTTGTTCCTGTGACTGCCACTTTCAGTCTTTATTTTATTTGCACCTTATTTTTTTTAAAGACGTATTCTGTTTATCTACCTTAAATAAATGAATGATATTTAATATCTTTTAAGGCTATTTCCCAGGTTAGTACAAAAATGTATTAAATCTCACAAGATTTTTGAATAGTATTTTTTTAAAGTGTGTTAAAATCATAAATATCACCCAACCCTTAAATCATACATTCTTCAACAACATATTTGTGATTTTTGTGATATACTTGAGCCTTATCAAAAAAAGAGTATGAAATGTCTTCCACTATTTTGTAATAGTCGAAACACCAGGTCACAATGGTCAAATAAGTTTGTAAAGTCCTAGCATTAGTTCATTTTCATTATATATAATCTTTATTTTTCAATCTCCCAGTTACTATTTTTGACCAGCAGGTGGTTCAATTATTGTAAATAGATCTGTAAATAGCAAAACAAGTTTGAATTTCGAGAGCTTAATGAGCACATTTTGACATGTGAGTGCAATGACAGGATTACTGATAGCTGAATTGCATATACTAGAAAACTCTGTGAACTTTAGCTTTCAGATGTCCATAGACTACATGGCAACATAAGACAATGAGAGCGAAAATACCATTTCACTGACATCCCTTTTTTAGTTTTAATGTCCAAACATACTGGAAAAAAATGTGAGTAAGATTTAGCAAAAGTAAAGAGGAATGAAAAGTGAATTCAGTACTATTGGGGTTTTTATATAAGCACTCAAAAAAAGGAGAGAGTCAGAGGCAGACTTAAAGTAATAAATTCCAAAAGTCAGTGCAATGAGGTAATTTTACATGTCACACACTATGTATTAGTCTTTTTATTATTTCTTCAATATCCATACTTGCATAACACTACAGAACCCACGACCGTTCAAACTGCTTTACAACATAGTATGGGGTGCTTTGAACAGACATTCATTTAGGAAAGGACATAAAATGAGTTTCCTAGTACTGTGCTTTTCTGTCTATTCAGGTTTCTTCTACACAAGTTTCCCTATCTAATCAGATGACAGGTTTAAGCTTAACTTGAGCTAAACATTCATTACAGGTTTAGGATTCAAATGCAACACAATTAAAACATAAGCAAATTGATAAACAAGAGGAGACTATTCAAGCTCATCAAGCAGTTCTAATATCTCATTCTAATATGTTTTCAAGGTTTCTGTTCCAAATCCATCGTTTAATAGATTGTTTCAAATTTTCCATGTCTCTTTATTTAAAGAATATACAGTTAGGTCCATAAATATTTGGACAGAGACAACTTTTTTCTAATTTTGGTTCTGTACATTACCACAATGAATTTTAAATGAAACAACTCAGATGCAGTTGAAGTGCAGACTTTCAGCATTGATTCAGTGGGGTGAACAAAATGATTGAATAAAAATGTGAGGCAACTAAAGCATTTTTTTAACACAATCCTTTCATTTCAGGGGCTCAAAAGTAATTGGACAAATTAAATAACTGGAAATAAAATGTTCATTTCTAATACTTGGTTGAAAACCCTTTGCTGGCAATGACAGCCTGAAGTCTTGAACTCATGGACATCACCAGATGCTGGGTTTCCTCCATTTTAATGCTCTGCCAGGCCTTTACTGCAGCGGCTTTCAGTTGCTGTTTGTTTGTGGGCCTTTCTGTCAAAAGTTTAGTCTTCAACAAGTGAAATGCATGCTCAATTGGGTTAAGATCAGGTGACTGACTTGGCCATTCAAGAATTTTCCACTTCTTTGCTTTAATAAACTCCTGCGTTGCTTTGGTTGTATGTTTTGGGTCATTGTCCATCTGTATCATGAAACGCCACCCAATCAATTTGACTGCATTTAGCTGGATTTGAGCAGACAGTATGTCTCTGAACACCTCAGAATTCATTCGGCTGCTTCTGTCCTGTGTCACATCATCAATAAACACTAGTGTCCCAGTGCCACTGGCAGCCATGCACGCCCAAGCCATCACACTGCCTCCACCGTGTTTTACAGATGATGTGGTATGCTTTGGATAAAGAGCTGTTCCACGCCTTCTCCATACTTTTTTCTTGCCATCATTCTGGTAGAGGTTGATCTTGGTTTCATCTTTCCAAAGAATGTTTTTCCCGAACTGTGCTGGCTTTTTTAGATGTTCTTTAGCAAAGTCCAATCTAGCCTTTCTATTCTTGAGGCTTATGAGTGGCTTGCACCTTGCAGTGCACCCTCTGTATTTACTTTCATGCAGTCTTCTCTTTATGGTAGACTTGGATATCGATACACCTACCCCCTGGAGAGTGTTGTTCACTTGGTTGGCTGTTGTGAAGGGGTTTCTCTTCACCATGGAAATGATTCTGCGATCATCCACCACTGTTGTCTTCCGTGGACGTCCAGGTCTTTTTGCGTTGCTGAGTTCACCAGTGCTTGCTTTCTTTCTCAGGATGTACCAAACTGTAGATTTTGCCACTTGTAATATTGTGGCAATTTCTCGGATGGGTTTTTTCTGTTTTCGCAGCTTAAGGATGGCTTCTTTCACCTGCATGGAGAGCTCCTTTGACCGCATGTTGTCTGTTCACAGCAAAATCTTCCACATGCAAGCACCACACCTCAAATCATCTCCAGGCCTTTTATCTGCTTAATTGATAATGACATAACGACGGACTTGCCCACACCTGCCCATGAAATAGCCTTTGAGTCAATTGTCCAATTACTTTTGAGCCCCTGAAATGAAGGGATTGTGTTAAAAAAATGCTTTAGTTGCCTCACATTTTTATGCAATCATTTTGTTCATCCCACTGAATTAAAGCTGAAAGTCTGTACTTCAACTGCATCTGAGTTGTTTCATTTAAAATTCATTGTGGTAATGTACAGAACCAAAATTAGAAAAAAAGTTGTCTCTGTCGAAATATTTATGGACCTAACTGTATTCCTATATTTTGTGCACTACCGCTTAATTTTCACTGGTGTTCTTCAGCATGTGATTCATTATTTAATTGAAGGAATTCGGCTGCATCAGCTTTACTGATGCCTTTGAAAACGTTTGATGCCCAGGATTTGGGCCTTATGTATTCAATACTAAATAATAATTATAATAGTTAAATTTATTTATAAAGTGCCTTTCCCACCCTCAAGGTGCTTCACAGAGTCTTGTAAAGACACAGCAAGTATATGTAACATTGGATGCAGATGTTTCTTGAATAGAACATTAAAACAGATACAGGATATAGAAAGGCATTAAATAGAATAAAGGACAAAAAACCAGAGTAAAATACTAAATTCAGTATTAAAAGAAAGCTTTGAAATTAACATAATTTCTGATATAACACACACACACACACACACACACTATACTGAGCATCTGAACAGAGAGGAAGAAGGAGGCAGAATGTCAGGTTAAGTTAAAAGCCTTCCTGTACAGATGACTTTTAAGTTGTTTTTTTAAAAGAATGGATGGAGTCAGTTGATCAAATTAATTTTGGGAAGTCATTCCAAAGTCTGGGTGCTATACAGCTACAGTAAAGGCCCCATCAACCATAGATTGCAGGTTAGTGTGAGGCACAACAGGATTGCCAGACTCAGAGGACCTTAGTGGGCGAACAGGAGCATAGTGATGGAGAAGGTCAATGATGTAGTCTGGTGCAAGGCCATTTAAAGCTTTGTAGACTTTTAATAGAATTTATACTCAATCCTGTAAGACACAGGGAGTCAGTGGAGCCAAAGTAGGATGGGTGTTATGTGATCACTGTTGCTGTTCCGAGTTTGTCTTCTGCACAGCTTTCAAGTGGACCTGTGACTCTCTCTTTTTTGTAGAGTGGTGACAAGGACTACAGGCAATACTCCAAATTTCACAGAAATGTTAGGAGGTTTTTCTTCACACATAGAACCACAGACACATGGAATAAAGTTCCAAGAAGTGTAGTAAGGCTTGGGGGACTTTTCAAATCTCGTCTTATGTTATTATGGAGAACCCAGGTCAATAAGATTATCACAATCAATGAGCTTAATTTCCAGTTGTCTTCAAAATTGTTCTAAAATTTTAATTTGATCTCATTAACGCAGCATATAGTCTGAGCACAACAACCCTTGATTTATACTCAACAGTTTCTGCAATATAACCTGACCTTTTATTTGTGCATTTAATTGTTTATGCACATTGCCTAGATGATAAGAATGATGCATCAATGCAAACCCCATAATTCTGTATGTCATCTATACCAAATTATATTTATATTTTCTTTGCATGTCTATATTACTTTATATTTTTCTGCATTAAATTGCCTTTTCAAAATGTTTATCCAATTTAGATTTACCATGTCTTTTTGAATTGTTTTTGCTGCCTCCTCAGTATCTGCTATCTTTCCAATTTTGGTATCTTCTTCAAATTTCACTAGTTTACTAGTTATTACAGTCTCAATATCATTAATATAAACTAGAAAAAACAACAGTCCAAGCATAAAATCTTAGTGAAACTCCACAGAATGACCTCCTCTAATGTGGACCATTCTCCTTGTATATGTATTTTATGTCTCTTGCATTTTAGCCAACTTGAAACTTTCTTTTCCAAGTTACCTTTGCTATCAATGGCTTTTAGTTTCAAATTAATATTTTTTTATCATTTTATTTTCCATAATTGAGCTTTTTGTTTACTTCAGACTTTACTTTTGTTTTCTGTCAGTTTATATATATATATATATATATATATATATATATATATATATATATATATATATTGTGGCACCCGGACGGGGCTCATGCCCGGCCGGGACACCCAGGAAGACAGGAGGAGGGCTCATTCCTCCTCCAGACCGCAAGGGGGCGTCCGTCCTGGTTGTATTGGGGGCCACGGGTACAGAGCTTGGAAGCTCTACCCTGTAGGGGCCCGTGGTCACCACCAGAGGGCGCCCCGATGCCTTGGGGACCCTGGACCCACGCTTCCGCCACACCCGGAAGTGCTGGGGGGAAGAAAAGAGGGGACACCCGGAGTGCTTCCGGGTACACAGCCGGCACTTCCGCCACACTGGGGAGTGCTGGTGGAAGATTGCCGGGGAGCACCTGGAGCACATCCGGGTGTGTATAAAAGGGGCCGCCTCCCTTCAGATGGAGACAAGAGTTGGGAGGAAGTGCGATGATGTCGGGAGGAAGGCAAGGAGGTGGCCTGAAGAAGGCATTGTTGTGTGGCCAGGACTTTGGGGTGTTTGGGGTTGGTGAGCACAATAAGAATTATGTACATATTGTAAATAAACGTGTGTTGGGTGACATGAGTGTGTCTGCCTGTCTGTGTCCGAGCCAGTCTCCACAATATGTATATATATATATATATATATATATATATATATATATATATATATACACTGTATGTATATATATATATATATATACCATATATATATATATATATATATATATATATATATATATTATTTGTAACAAAGGTGCTATATTGTGCCCCGACACAGACTGGGCACGGAGGCACGTATAACAACCAAGAAATCTTTTATTTTCTTCAGCTGGAGGGCACGTCTTCCCCGTGTCCCCCAGGCAAAACACAGTCCCAAAGTTACACAGACACACCAAAGTAGAACAGTCTTCCTCTCTACCACCACTCCTCCCAGGCAACCGTGTCCTCCACCTGACTCTGGGCCCCGAGTGGTGGCCGCTGGCTCCTTTTATTGGGATGTGCTCCAGGTGCTTGATTGCTGATATCCGGCAGCACTTCCGGGTGTGGCGAAACTAATGCCCAAAAGGGGCCAGCAGCTCCTGCTGTAGCACCCCCTGGCGGCACCTGCAGAACCCAACAGGGTTGCACAGAACTCCAACCCCCATGAAGTCCTGGGGGAGTCTGAGGCACCGCTGGAACCCAGGGAGGCTGCCATCTAGCTTCCGGGGGGAGATACTGGGTTTCCCACCCTTGCTCCCCTGGTACATATGGTGCCCCGACCATCCGTCACAATATACTGTATATATCTCAAAATGTTTTGTGTATTGTTTAATTTTCCACTCTTTAAACTGCATTTTCCTAAATGAAAAAATGCTTTTATTTCTATTTTTTTCCCTATTTGTTTTATCTGTGTTAAGCCAGAGCAGATGTGACTGCTAGATGTTGGCACATGTACTGGCTTATTCAGCTCCTCTGGGGTAAACTGACAGAAATTGAGGTTTACTTGTTTATATTCTTTAGTACTTTTTTTATAATGTTGCTAATTATCCTCTACCATCCCATAAAACAATCAAAACAGTATAACACAATAGTAAAATACAGTACATCTGTGCATGCCTGGCTTTGATTATACTTTTTTTTGCAGTTTTATGATCATTTTCCTTATTTCAAGTAGCATTACACAGTATATGTTGAACTGCTTCACAAGTTGAGATTTATTTGAATCAGTGATTGAAATGTTTGTTTATTTAATTTCAGGACTTAGCATGGTACAGTATTTAGTCTAAACTGCAAAATCAATATTGTTTTTATAAGTAGCAAGCAATTTTTTGCCCATTTTCAGTTTGTCAGTTTGTGTAAAAGGATGTGAATACATTTATACTGCAAATCTGTAAACACATCATCATCTAATATACTGTACCGATATACTGTACTCCTGTAAATAGTCCTTCTATAGTCAAGTGGTCATTAGTAAAGTTAAGAAGTTCTGCAAGGGCTTGAAGCAAACAAGCATGCACTAAATCTAAAATCCATACCTTTTACCTGCATCTAAGTGTTTATGTCCATTATCAAAATGGTTACTCTTTATAAGCTTGCAATAGCAAACTAATTTGACCTACCTAAAAATGAGGCTTTTCATCTCATCTCCCCCCATCTCTCCCTGTCTGTACAGTATGTATCTGTGTATGTAAGGAGAGAGGAGTCCAAGAAAATATTAATACAGGTTGAGTATTTTTAATCCAAAATGCTCAACAAAACGAAGTTTTTTGAGTGCCAAAATGATGCCACAAGTGGAATATTCCACACCAGGAGTTTCTTTTATAAAACTGCTTGGAATTGAATGTGAAAATATGCATATGGCAAACAGTTATTGTGAATAACATATATGTGCACATTTTAAACAGATTTATTCTATCAAGGGGGTAAGGAGATGGGGAGGAGTCCCCTGCACCACAAACAAATGACACGCGATCAATCATCTAGGTTTGCGGTTAGGGGGTGCCCTGTGAAGTACTGAGCACTGTGAGGAAACAAGTCACGATTAACAGTTGGTGGGGGGTGGCTGAAACCCTTAAATCACTGAGCACCACTAAGCAATGAAACACATTTGACAAGCTTTGTCCTTCATGAAGTGACACGTTAACACCTGTGTGACAGTTCAGAAGAGCTGCCGATTACTTGTGCATTAATATAATGTCACTGCTTATATTTAACAAAAGCAGTGTCATCCTCGCTAGGTGTCCTTATTGCAATATAAGTGCAGTACATTGTTCTGATTACATTAGGAAAAACAGACACTGCTACAAACATGCCTTTATTTTTTGGCAAAAAACACGTTATGTTTATGTATGTGTACTCACACTATGCAAAAACTAAATGTAGTGCATCATTGGTTGGTTAATGACTTCTAGCACAACATGATGTAGTGAAGGTTGGCTGAGATATTCCAGTTTCCCAAGAAGTGACAACAGGTAGCTGATATAAATTGACGGAAAACAAAAAAATATTCTACAGTACAAACATGTAGCATTGGCTCCCTTAAAAGGGAACTACAGTAAAGTACAGTCTATACATCATTTTCATTGAGGTTTAATATGTTTGTCTTATCAACGCACATTATAAGAATGGCTCAGTGATATGAATTATTATACATGTGAGTTGTCATTTAGCTGGTTTGGCTTCATTTCCCTACATGATCAAGAGTGTCCCCATGATATGCAAATATTCCAAATTCCAAAATACTTTTGGTCCCAAACATTTTAGATTAGGGATTTCCAAGCTGTATTTAACTCAAAATACTGTTTAATGTTTTTTGCATGAATTTAATTTTACTATTCAATATGTACAGTAACTAAGAATTGGTATTCCCTAGATTTCAGTACATTCAGTACATTTTACGTTTATGTGGATTGCCCACATTTTTAATTAATTTTATTGTGGCTGTTTTGTTTTTTTTCCTCATGAATGCCAGGAAGAGTACTTAAACAATAATAACCTGACCCATGACAAAATCTGCTACATCTTAATGTTCACTATTACAGTCTGGAACTATTGAATATCAGTGATTAATTGTATTGGGCACATAATGAAAGTCACTACTATATGCATGTTTTCCTACTTGGTAGCATAGAGAAATCCAATTTGATTTTGGAGAATAAGAGAGAGTCTGCCATTTCAGATAAACACAGCTGTTGGTAAAGTATTAAATATGTTTATAGTCAAATAAGATTAAAACCACAATGTCTCTCAGGGTTGCTGAAATAACTGAGGAACTCAGTCTTTACATTTTTCTTTGGTTTTTGAGAGGGTACAAATTTAGTGTTGGGCCAAATTATAATATTTAGTGTTTAATCCTAGCAACAGAGCTATTTATTTTTCTGGGCACTAGGAGAAGTGAACTCAGTTTAGTTTGTTTGTATCTCTATAAACCATTGTAGAAGCAGCAATGGTAAATGAACTACAGATTAAGAATTTTGCAGATATGTAAGCTTGTATTCTCTTTCAACACTACAATGCTCACTGCAATCTTAGATTTAAAATTTAGCCAATTTCATTCAGTCAAATGTAGTGTATAATTTAACTGATAACTGTGAACAAGTACAATTTATTTGTGGATTGCCCATATCATGATAACTTGGAAACATTTTTTAAAAATACATATTTTGGACAAATCACAAAATAACATTCTGTATATGTTTGCTTTTTGTTCAGTAATGTTTGATATTGAGCTTTTATATAGATTACTATAAAGCTAATCTGACATTGTAGTGCACTTTTAATGTATGAGAGATATCTTCAACAATAATATTCTTATGGCAGTACTATAAATATTTTTGAAAATTTCTTGAATCTAAACTTTTAAAAAGTAAATAACAATATTGTACATATTGTATACCCTACAGCACAAAATTTTGTTTGTTGTTTTGTATTATTGAAGATTTTCTCTCAATTACATACTTTATACTGAAATTAGGTAATGGCAAATGAAGATAAAGTACTTGTTAACAGCATCCATTAAGGCCAGTTCATATTTTTTATATTCATACATACTGTATATAAATCCAAACTTGTGCACACAAATAAAACAAAATCATTTTGACTGAGGTTAAAACAAATAAAAGTGTCTGCCCATGCTTGGGTGCTTCAAAATTAAACAGAGACATCACAAAAACAAATTTGTGCAAAATGTGCAGCAATCACAGATGTGTCAATGTAATATGAAAGGCTCCCCCACACCCCACTACAAGACATTAATTTTACACATCTGCATGTATGAGAAAGCCAGGAGTTCTTTTCATACATCTTCGTTCCATTTGCTTTGGTACTTGGACTCTGTTTGGCCAAGTGCTTGTGCTGTCTCCTATCATTTTTTAACCACATTAGCATCTTTTTAATCTTTACAAAAAGAATTGTAAATATGCCTTTAGCACCAAACTTACTCCACAGGTTTTCCTTGAATACACCAATGTTTATTTGTTTTTGTTTGTTTGTAGCACAATACCAACAAGTCTGCATGGACAAAACCATTTAGTGCCAGGGCATTGAGCCTGAAATCTGAAACATAGATTTGAAAAAGTATGGGTGAATAGAAGTTTTAAAACAGTTATAAAAATTAATGCATAAATATACATCAAGAATTTACTGTAGTAATTAGCACTTAATAAGCAATATGTACCATGACTGCAAGTTGCAATTGTATTTGCTTACTATTTCCTCCAACAAAATGTTTTATATGATCAGTTAACTGGGATTAAAAATCACAAAGTTACATCATTAAAATAAACATTATAAATAAATTATACTGAGCGTTTGAGCAGAGAGGAAGACTGAAAGAGGATACAGAATGATAGGTTAAGTTAAAAGCCTTCCTGAACAAAAGTTTTAAGTTGGTTTTTTTTTTTTTTGTTTTTTTTTCTTATTTAGAAGAATGGAGTCAGCTGGTCTAATTAATTTTGGAAGGTTATTCCAAAGTCTGGATGCTATACAGCTAATCACCCTGTCGCCCATAGAATGTGGTTAGTACGGGGCACAACAAGGTGCATAATGATGGAGAAGGTCACTAGTGTAGTCATTTAACGAACAGCCACGGTAGCGTGTTATATAAGATTATATATTTTATATAAAATAAAAATTATATTCACTGTGGCTGTTCGTTTGTCTGTCCAGGATTTTAAATCACCTACATCTCGCAAACCATTTGAACTATTGACCTGAAATGTTGTACATATATACTATGTGACGTCTACTATTGGCTTTCGGTGTGATCATTGACCTCCAAGGTTATTCCTCTTTTTATTTTTATTTTATTTTCTTGTAGAATCAACTCTTAGCAGCGGCCAGCAGGGCGGCCATGCCGTGCATGTGTACGGGCGCCGTTCTCATCCCTACCTCTTCATATCTTAAATCATTCTTGAGGCAGATTGAAGACTTAAGTGCCAGCTTAAGTGAAAAATTAAGGAAAACATACTAAGTAATTGCAACACAAACACTAACTTAATCAGTTTTAACACGAAAAGATGCCGACGAAAGAAGAGAAGAAGCGGGCCACTAGTGTGGAGAAAAGCAGAGCTGCTCAGGAAGCAGTGAGTGCATCAACCTCTGAGCAAACGAATGCTTAACGTACAGAGAAAGAATATGAAAGCTAGGAATGCTCAAGTCAAGTGTATTACTACACATTGTCATGCAGCGTGCCATTACTGGTTTTAAATATTTTAAAATATCAATTGATGTTAGGCTGTCCTAATGGGGAGTTATGATGGGGGCATGGACTGTAAATTGTATTATACAAGAACTGGGGTGGGGGTGGGGGGTGCTGTAGGGTGATATTAGAAAGAGAGCTCATGCAAGTTAATGATCAGGCAGTACAACTAAGAGCACAGGTGAAGATACTGTTTGTGATGTTTGCCTATGAATGTTGGCAGAAAAGCATGAGCAGAGTAGATGTCTGTCTTTGGTGACATGAATGTCATAACAAATGTTTAGGTAGGGTTGGAAGAAGAATAAAGAATGCAGAAGAGGTATTGATTCTTGACTTCTGTATCAGTAATTAAAGGAAGAATACAAACACTTGGTTTGAAAAAAGACGACAGTCAACTATATTCATGTTAGAGTGAACAAGCAAGATCTCATATCAATATGTTGTTGATAAAGAAGTCACATTGGTATGTGATAAAGGCCTGCAAGGGTATTGCACTTTAGCACAAATTGGTTGTGACAAACATGGAGCTAGAGGAGTGGGAAAGAGGGCAACTGCTGTCAACTGAAATGTAGTTAGCATTTGGAAGACTAACAGGTGACTGAGCAGAAAAGTTTAGGAGGATGTTCTTAGAGAAGATGAAGAAGGGGTGGAAGTAATATGTACAGCACAAGAAGAGTGGAAAAAAATGAAGGAAGAATTTCTTGGATCTGCAGTACTAGGGTGTTGTACCGTGTTAGTCATTATGAATGTAGAGAAAAGCCAATCAAAATGATACCTTTTATTGGCTAACTAAAAAGATTACAATATGCAAGCTTTTGAGGCAACTCAGGCCCCTTCTTCAGGCAAGATGTAATACAGACTGAAGTTCCCTATGTTTATATACACACTCTAGGACAAGAAACAACATTGGTAAATCTTTAAATGAGAAATTTTAAATGTAAAAAATTAATAGATTCATTCAGGCTAGGGTTCATTTAACAAGAGAGAAAAGAATAATGTATTATCAAGATCTCTAGATAAGATAACTGTCCAACAAAGTCTTTTGAAGTTTGTAATGAGTTTTCTTTCTTTTTTTTTTTGGATCTGCAGAGAACCTGACAGTTGATAGGCAGTGGAATCTGAATGGAAAAGGGAGGAATATCGAATAGCTAAAAAATGACCAAAACAGTAACCAAATAGGCTAGAGAGGTGACATTAATAGGACAATATAATGGGATTGATAGAGATGTAACGGTGGGGCACAAAAAGGTATACAAAATGGCAAGGAGCAGTTGTGCTGCAAAAGAGGATGGAGTAACATCACCTTTTGTAAAGGACTGCGGGTCATGTGCAAAGGATAGGCAAAGATATAAAAAAAACGGGTGAATGAAGAAAATTATTCACAGTGCAGTTGCCAATTTTTGATCTAGTTTGTGGACTTGAAGCAGATATCACCATACCAAAAGAAAAGATAGCAGTGAGAAAGATGAATGCAGAAAGCAATAGAAATAGCTAAGTTTTCAGTGTACTTAACAATAATACTGGTAGGAAATGTAGTGGAATGTATGACGTGAGTGTTGCCAGCAGTAGGGACATAAAAGGCAGATGGTGTGGTGTAGTTGTTAAGGCATTGGTTTTCAGACCCTGAGGTTATGGGTTCAGATTCTGCTACTAACAACTATGTGACCGTGAGCAAGTCGCTTCACCTTCCTGTGCTCAAATTCGATAAAACAACAGAAATATAGTCAGTTTTACTTAAAATGTTACAAGTCACCTTGGATAATGGCATCTTCCAAATAAGCAATAATAAAAAGAGGATACCAGAAGAATGAAGAGAGACCATATTAATACCAGTCTTTAAAAATAAGAGAAATATTCATGAATGTTAGCATTATGGGGATGATGGGTGAAATTATTGTACACAGCATGAAGATTATGAAAAGAATTTTAGCAGAAAAAATATGAGTGATTGAGGACAAACATTAGGTGAAGACCATTTTGGATTTCAGAGAAGAGCACCATAGACCATTTGTTCATAATTAGGCAGAAAACTGAAAGAAGGAATTCCAGCAGGATGACAGATGAGCATTTGTGGATTTGGCATTTGATAAGATACCAAAACAGCTGGGTGCTCCAGCACAAAGAATGTACAAAGTATAAGAGGAACTAATGACAATGGTAATGATGTTTTATAAAGAACCATAAACAAAAGTTTGTACATGGTTTGGGACAACTCATGCTTTCAGAGTGATAGTTTAAATCAAAGTGTTAGCACTAATCCCTCTGTTATTCATCATTATTATGGATTACATCAGCAGAATGGTGAAGATGAAACAAGGAGCAAAGGTATTGTATGCAGATCACATCACATGAAGAGGTGGCCAAGAGGTGGAATTAGAAAAGAAGGTGTAGGCATGGAATCAACTGCTACAGAGTCATGTAATTTGCACAAGTAAGGAAGTAGTAGTAGTAGGATGAGGTAACATGTTAGCCATTATGGATGCAATGAAAAGTCAAGCAAAATGACACCTTTTATTGGCTAACTAAAAAGATTACAATATACAAGCTTTCAAGGCAACACAAGCCCCTTCTTCGGGCAAGATGTAATACATAAAGTGGAATTCCCCGTGTTTATATACACAAAGACCCCTTACCTGAGGGAACCTTACTGGCCACAATGGATGTTGAGGCACTTTACACAAACATCCCACATGATGATGGCATACTGGCATGTGAAACATACCTAAAACAACATGATTTATCCACAGAATACAAATGATAAAATTCACTCTGACACATAGTTTATTCTCAGTTGGACAGGACTTCTACTTGCAACAAATGGGACTGCAATGGGCTGTTGGTTTTCACATCAATGAGCAAACCTGTTTATGGCAAAATTGGAGGAGGATTTTATGTCAACATGTGTCTTAAAACCGATGTTGTATCTCTGTTGCAACATCTTCATAATCTGGACTACCAGTGAGGACTGCCTCCATTTTTATAACAAATATAATTCTTTCAACCCCAACATAAAGCTGTAGCTTAATTACTCAAAAACAGAAGTCAGCTTCCTTGACACCACCATTCAACTGAAAGAGAACACCCTTGTAACTTCTGTTTTCCCAAACTAACAGATGGACGGACCTTCCTGAAAAGTGATAGCTTCCTCCCCAAGTATATGAGGTGCTCCATCATTTTCAGCCAAACAATATGTTACAATCATGTTTGCTCAAACCCAACAGAATGGTATAAACAACAGCAAGAGCTTAGACAAAGATTTTATCAGACAAGGATATACTCACAAGAAAATTGACACTCAAATAAGAAGACCTACTGCTATACCAAGAGACAACCTTTTGGAATATAAAAACAAAGACGACAAGAACCAGATCCTCCTTGTTGTCACTATACAACCCACATCTTGAAGCACTTTGAAAAAAATCATAAAAGAACTTCAGCCAATAACTAAATAATGATGAAACACTGTGACATGTATTTCCCAAACCTATATAGACAACCACCAAACCAGCAGCAACTAATTATCCAAAGCTCCTGTAGTGAACCAACAGAAAATGGTACATCTCCCTGTCTACAGAAAAGATGTGTAATGTGTGCTTACCTTTATGATACAGATTGTTTAGTTATACCACACTGAACATCGCATAAAGTGATTATTTTCCTGCAGATAATCTAATGTGGTCTACCTAATTCTTTCCATGAAATGTCCCAACACTACACTCTATGTGGGAGAAACTGGACAAACACTCCACCAAAGAATGAGTTTACACAGGTTCCACGTTAAGCATGGCAATAGAGATGTTCCTGTAGGTAGGAGCTCACTTCAGCAGCCATGAACACTGTGTGAAGGAGTTTAAAGTCTCAGTGCTTATGGGTAACTTCAAGACCCAGCAAGACAGAAAAGAATGGGAAGTTAAACTGATGTTAAAATTTAACACATTACAACATGGTTTAAATAGAGGCAAGAGTTTTATTGCCAGATATGAGGATTATTTACATCTCTCTGACTGACCCAGACAACCTGACTACAGATCCACATTGTATGGAAAAACTCATCAAAAACTTCAAAAGACTTAGTTGGACAGTTATCAAAAGATCCTGACTATATATTGTTCTCCTCTCCTGCTAAACAAATCTTAGCCTGGAGAGGTCTATTAATTTTATTACATTTAAGCTGTGCCACTTAAAGGTTTTCCAATGCTGTATCTGTCCCAGTGTCTATATAAACAAAGGGAATTCCAGATTCAGTATTACATCTTCCCTGAAGAAGGAGCCTGAGTTGCCTCAAAAGCTTGCATATTGTAATCTTTTTAGTTAGCCAATAAAAGGAGTCATTTTGCTAGACTTCTCTTTGCACAAGTAAGGACAAAACAGAAGTTTTAATCCCACAGCTGATGACAAGCCAAAGGACATGAGAATGGAAATATCTGGAAAATAAGGAATGTAACAATGTTGGATTGTAGAAGACCAGGAACTAATGAGAAATACAGACAAGATTGTGAGAAAGCATTGTGTGAAAAACCTCAGGAGTGGGTCTGGACCAAATTGATCCATCCTAAAATAAAAAATAATGATTAGATCTGCTGTAATGAAATGTAATTTAATGTGTAGAAATGTGGGCTATGAAGAGACATCAGATTTAAAAAAAATGAAGGTTATGGAAATAAAGTGCCTAAGAACCAATCAGACATACAGTATAATAAATAAACAGAAGGAAGTAAGGACTATTAGAGGCTAAATTCAAAAATCAAAGCTTAGCTTGTATGGGCATGTGCAAAGAATAAAGGAATGATGTTTAGTTAGATTGGAATTGGAAAGAAAGGGGAAGAACAAAGAGCAAGAGGTAAATTAAGGAAGATTTGGATAGATTGCATCAAGGAAGATAGCTGAGAGATAAACCTGGACTTGGCAAAAGAGAGGTGTAAAGAGCAGTGGTAAGATTCTATAATGGGGAAGGTAGAAGAAGAAAAGAAGAATGAGGGGTTATCAATAAGTGATACAGTAAATTGTGATTGACCCTTGAAATGTTCAGCTGCTTGATTTTTCTACTGGGCTAACATTTTAATTTTCCACTCACTCTCAATGTTTGTATAGAAATATTGTTATATCAGGTAACTGCATTTCCCACTCATTATAGAGTACATTAAATACTGTCTTTTTTCTAGAGTATATAAGGCAGCAAATTGATGGTAAGTATCTTAAACTTGGTATTTAAATGCATGATGTTTCAGTTATATATCTTTCTACAGATTTTCTTTAAAGTCTGTATGTATACAACACATTAAATATTTTATATAACATGTTAAATATTTTAATGAATGCAGCTGTTTTTGAAAAGACCTCATTAAAGTTGATTTTAGGAAAAACAGTGCCTCAGGTCATACAATCATTATACGTGGGACCTACTTTGCCACACTGGTACACAATTTGCTTTGCTTTATGTAACACACCAGCTGCCACTTTAAAGTAAATTACACATAAATTAAGTATTGCAGATGTTAACCTTCAAGGGCACTAAAACTACTCGGCTGTACATTTTGGGTCCTATTGGGTGTGGCTGTTTCCATCATACATCTATTCTACTGCCAAACCCGTTTATTAAAGA
Source organism: Erpetoichthys calabaricus (assembly GCF_900747795.2). Taxonomy (NCBI): domain Eukaryota; kingdom Metazoa; phylum Chordata; class Cladistia; order Polypteriformes; family Polypteridae; genus Erpetoichthys; species Erpetoichthys calabaricus. The sequence continues at coordinate 128,098,693 of NC_041402.2, read as the reverse complement.
AAAGCATCAAGATTTAACCTATTACCTTTCAGCAATATATGAACACCACCTTTTGATAAAACCAATTATAATCTATCACTGGTAGTGTTAAAAGTTTTTATCTTGGTAATAAAAAAATTAATATGATGGTCATTATTAAAGTCTGGGTTATTTCTTCATCTCTTTTTGCCTTGGCTTCAACAAATTAGTATATTAATGAAGTTGTTTCAGGAATTATTAATGTATTTTGAGGCTTATGACATAAGGTGCAAACGAGTTAGGCAAAAAGTAATTTTCTTACAGAGACCTTTTTTCTGTGTTGTATAGTCTTTGCCATTGATTGTCCTTTTGTGACAATATAAAAGGCTCAAAAAGAGTGTTTTCCATTTAGCACAAAAGCCTACTCCTCCATGTTTTTTGCTTTGATTTATTGTTTTTAAAGATTGTTTGAAATTGCTCTTCACTTTTTTAAAGGGCATGTGTAATCTGTTCTGTTTTTCCTCTTGCTTGTAGCTCCATCTTTGTGGCATTAAAATGCAATTCTGATGTTTCATAGTTAATTCTGCACATGCACTTACTGAAGGCCATACTTATAAATTTAACGTTTTAGAAGTGATAATCTGCGCAGAATTGGAACATCAGTAAATATTATATGATGGGATTACAATTGAAATAAATGCAGGAATTAGTATTTTTTTTCTTTATTGATTTTGTTTCACTGTGCAAGTAGGAAAATATATTTTGGAATTTAAACCACATTTCCACGTGTTTAATTCCCACAATACCCAGTGTGAATTTGAGCAAGTCATGCATTTGGCTTCTATTGCATTTGTATTTTTATGCAATTCCTCCATTAAACCCTTATTTAAGATGGTTATAGCTGTGTTTATAAAGGGCTTAGAAAAAGAAAGCTTAGTATGTATTAAACATTCAGAAATATTTTGCAGGAATATGGTTTCTGTACAAGAGGTCAGAATAACATATTTGACACAAAGTGTTTTAATTGAAGTACAAGGTGTTTCTCAGAATACACTGATTATTGGTTGGTTTGAAAGTATACACTAGAATTTCATATTGGTATCACAGTCAAATTTGTCATATTAAAAAAAAAATTGTTAATAATCTGACAGTGTTTTATCACTAGGTACATTATATATAAAAATGAATTGATGACAAGTGAAATTGAACATCTGTTTCTTTAGACCTTTGAAATATTCCCACTTTTATGGTAAACTCTCTGCATATATGTAGAAGCAGCACACATGTCCTCTAGGCATCCAGACTACAAGTATAACATGAATGGTTTCATAACAGTTTTATAAGCATCAACTGTTTACAATATATTGAAATGACAGCCCATGCTTTTATATGCATCATTTAAGCTTATTATAAGTTAGTGACTTCAGAAATAAATGTGATGAGAATATGAGGTGAAAAGACAAGGAACATTGCAGGCAGTATGTAATAGGGCAGTGTGGTCTTGAGGCTAAGAAGTTGAATTGAGTGTGAAACTAAACAACCACAGGTTGATGTTCAGCATCACCTTACCCTTTTCTGATGTCTTTACATATAAAATGCAGTGTACAAAGATGGTATTTTCAGTAAAAGCCACCACTGAATGTTTTAATTCATATGAAAAAATGTTCATGGGAATCAATGTATATAAAATTCCACATGCTATATGAGTTATTTAATTAAATCACTGCTTGTAGATATGCATTTATTATCATTTGCTTCCATAGTTGATACATAGTAAACCACAAGAATATCTTGAATGCATTTGCTACTACTTACCTGCTTAATTTTTTATATTGTACTTATTATAACACATAATGTACTGAGCACGTACTGTACATATTGAACATATACATTTTTATAAAGCTAATCTTTAATTATTTTGGGATTAAAAATTGGAAAGTTCCTCACATTTATTTATGTTGAACACTTAAAAATGTTGTTTCTAGACTTAATTTTTTTTATCCATAATGTGCAGTTTATATTATAAACAACATCATAACACAGATATGTGTTTATCACTCCCATTAGCTGATACTTTATGTTTTACCTTCTGTTTCTGGAATAAATTGTAAATGAAAGTCAGAGACTTGTGGAGTTAAGAAAATTCATATGTTATAACCAAGGAAAAAACAAAACCACTCATCTTTGACAGTGTGCAGATACTTATTTGGCAGTGGGGTCAGATATACTTCCCAGGATACCACTGATGTCTTAACTAGAAGGATTTTGTTACTTCTTTAAGTGAATGTTAAAGAAGAATGTTAGAGAGCAACCCTGGAGATAAAGCCTATACTGTGAGCTTTGGGATGCACATATCCAGGATCCAAAGTCTACTTCAGATAACTCTGATGTCCTTGCAGCAAAATAAGTTTTGCCCATTCCCAGCAAATAATGGCAGCGATAAAGACCTCCTCAGGCTAGAGATCTTTAAAAGGAGAGTTCTTTAGTGTGTTACTCACAAAATAGACAAGGAGATGATCCTCCACGACTGAGAGGGCATATACCTTGCAGTATTGTTTTTGTTTCTTTAGTTTTGTTTTCTTCATATTCTCCCTGAAGTTTGAATTCTTCTTTGATGTTCACATTATTTTCTGTGGATGTTGTTGTCCTTGGTTTTAATAGCCAGCACAGTTCTTTCCATAGTGAATCACTAGAAGTGCTTTAGCATGTTGTGGGTGATTTGCAGCACATACCATGAGACTGAAGGTATATATGAAGTGTTGGACTCTTTTTAATACTGTTTAAAATGTGTCTCTTATATGGAAACGTCCTGCATGTTAGTGAGAAACAGTTGTGTAAATGGGAACATTTCAACTTTCTCAGGCAGAAGATATGAGGAAGAACTGTTATTTGGATACCTCATCTGTGCCTCTGTTTTTTGTTCATTGTGCATTGGGTTGCAGCAGAAAATTGTGGTTAAGTTTCCATTGTGCTCAGTAAGAAAATGACGATGTTAATGGTCCCATATAAATTGGAGCGTATAGTTCTACTCATAGGGATAGAAAGCTGATATTGATAACGGTACTCTGATGTATTAAGAGTAAATATAAAAGAGAAATAAAAAATATCAGTATAGCCTAGGTTTACAGGCTTTATCTTGATCCTATCAATTCCTATGAATTTCAGATTTGGCATTGTGTGAAGAGACATACCAGTGTAGCAATAAAATAGCATAGGTGGTTTTCCCATTTCTCACAACCCTTAACAGTGTTGCCTACCCATCTCTTTATCCTGTTTGGCAGACTGCAGGAATTAATGCACTTGGTGACCTATTTAATGATGCTGGGCTTATGTCATTGCACTCTCTCCACTATCATTTTTATCTTCTTTCCTCATCCTTCTATTTGTTCATTTTTATTCATTGTTAAGAACATGCAGTATTTCTCTTTCTTTTTAAAGTTTACAGGGAGAAAGAATGAGATAGGCAGTCAAGAACATGAACAGGCAAACCAGTCTTTAACAACTATACTTTGTTCCATAATTCAACTTGTAATCTTATCTCCTTAACTTCAGTTTGGCTTAGAGGCCTCTCTACTTCTTCTACTTGTCTTACTTATGTGTCCACATTCCATAATGTAAAATTCTCAATTCTAAACAATCCCAATTAAAGTTCCTTCACAGACTTTCCCCTGCTTTCAGTAAGTGTAATCTGATTGGTCTTGAACTCAATTTTCTTTGTAATTTTTACCCACCGGGTGTCTCAGTCACTTTTCACGAAATGTTCTGGTTCTGTGCTTTTGTTTTTTTTTCTTTGGGCCTTTATATTTTGCTACTTGTGTTCTTTCCTCTCTGTTAATATACTGCTGCTGTCTGATACTCTAATCCTTTATTTACCATTCCCACATCTAGCCTCTTACCAGAAGAACTTTATCTGTTTAGTTAGTCTTACTGCTAAAGTTCTCAGCATCACAGTATAAAACTTCCAGAGTCTGTCACAAATAACAATTTGGTGTATTCATTTTACAATTTATTATATACAAAGTTGTTTGCATCTCAAATTAACAAAACTTCAATGAAAAAACATTTAGGGCTGGTCTACCACCATTTAATCCTCTAAGTTCTGAATGTCTGTTGTTCACTAATGTTTCTGTTAGTCCAGTGCTACCTGATTCAGGATAGGCTTGGGGGTCAGGGTGTTCTTTACAATTGTTTTTAATTTGCTACATTGGAAATATTCAACAACCAGCTGATCACAAAAAATATCAGTACACTGAGTAACAGTCTCAATGTGATAATACTTTATAAAATATTAAGCCATATGGACTATCCCTACCACAGCCCTATTCATGGCAACATTTGAAAATGTCACACTTACCCATCCACCCATTTGCTTTACCCAATTAATCCAGTTAGGGTCATGGGTTCATAAATATTACCAGTTTAAGAAAATCACTCCTGTGGGAAAATGGCAACTGTGGATTTTGGATGTTCATATACAGTGTATTCAAAGCATCTCATGTTGTCATTTATTAAACCATTGATAATAATAAACAAGATGGTCATTGTGCCTGTTGTGAGAGATCTAATGAATACTGATAGCATTAATCTGAATTTTTACAGGTAACTTAGCAGACCTTAAGAGAAACCAATCTTGATAAGTCAAATGCATAGCTTTTTATGTAGCAAGGCACCTCTTAGTTCCCATAACACACCTTAACATTTTTATGTCAAGAAATGCAGAAATATCAAGTTTTTGTTTTTAATTTAATGTTTCTTGCAAAAACAAAGTACAAGCATGTAACACAAAGACATTTACATAAGTAAAACTCTGCTGATTACACTTTATTGACTTTTTAGACTTCCTGATATGTTGCAAGAGCACTCTAGCAATTTATAAAATCATTACTTCTTCAATCACCACTAAGAAAATACCCCTCTCTTCTAGATCTGTTCTAGGTAACTCTACTAACCTAACAAGTGACTGCTGACTTCTCAGTCAAGATTCTAGGCATTCCTATGCAACTGAAATATTCAAATGGTAACGAGAACTGAATAATTGTATGTTGATGTTTATAAGAGTTCCATTTGCCATGTCAGCTCCCCACTCAAGCATGCTGAATAAATGATCATCTACAATACTACTACACGTGTATGTATTCTTGAGACTGAGCATCTATTCACCTTCCATTTTCAAGCCAACTGAATAAAGTTTCTTTTGATGAAACCTGAAGTGCACATTTGCTTGCATTTCATCTTCTATTTTAGAATTTACAGCTACAGTCAAGTAATCTGTTCAAGGAAGGAGAGACTTTTTTTAAAACCAAAGGGGTTTGGAATACGAAGAATAGTAGAGGGAATTCCCTATGCAGTTATTGACCTGCATTTTCAATGTTTACACTACTTGAGGACACCTTGACCAGATGTCAAAACAAATGGAAATGATGAACCATTTTCTTGGAAGTAGTTGCCAAGGTTTACTTTTCAATACTTGTAAGCCATGTGTGATTCTGATAAAATGGAAAGTGAATTCAGGTGTAATTTACTTAAATTTGTAATCCATTAGACCTCTTACAATCCTAATGGAAAAAATATTATGTCAGCAGGAGAGCATATTTCAACTATTTCAGGAGTTTTCTAAACATGTTCTGGGCCAATATGTGACCCAAATGTGACATATCATAAAGCCATGTTTTCTTGTATAAAATAAGGATTGACGTATGCTGCTGATCAAGAGGTTTTTTTTTTTTGGTTATTTCAATACATACTGCCCAGATTTTATAAAAGAGTACTTATCAGCATTTACTTAAGAGGCATTTTTGGGCTGAATGCTTTTTTTATTGTGTAGATAATATAGCATGCAGGCTATTCTATGCATCTTTTAATGTCCATATAAATGCTACTGATTATATTCAAGCTGTTACAAGTAGCAAATTCATTTGAAACAAAAAATAAAATTGGAAATCCAAAAACCCACAGATTGTCTGCTTTAGTGGTAATGAGTGGGCTTTTTGTTGGCCAGAAAGGTCTATCTGGGAAAAAATGAATTCCTACAGTATATTTCGAGAAGCTAATACCCGTCTGCTACAGCATGGACTGGTTATCTGTGGGTGGGCTGAAAAGAGCTGAACTAAATTTGCAGGCTTTTTATCCCTATGAACATTTTATGTTCTTGAGAGAAATGAAAATAACATATCTGTATACCAAAATAAGATTTATATCTGCTTTTCAAAAGCTGACAGAATAATAAATAAAGCTGCATTTCAACCTTTCAGAAGTTCATTTATTAAAAAAAAAAGTAGCACAATACTGACAAAGAGACCATGTTACGCAATGTATAGAAATGACCTCTCCCTTTTGTCAATAGGGAGCAACCTGGGCTAAATCCCCATTATTCTTCTCAGATTTTCCCTTGTCATTTCCTGCCATTGTAAAATATGAATCAACTCCATGATAGAAAGGATTCAAGGCCTTTTTGAAAATAATAAATCCTTTGAGGCTTTTGTAGTCTTCAGAATCTAACAGACACAGACAATTTTTTGGGCACAACTAAAGGAACACCAAAGGAATTACTGCACATACAGGAATGCTTGCTGAAAATAACAATTAGGCATTAAAAAAAGAGTATATTGCTTTCTGTAAATTCTCTTTCACCTTTGATTAAATTTGATGGGTTTTGTTTAACTATCTCATAACTGTTCTTATAACTAGGAACAATCTTTACACAATGATATCAAGACCTTTTCAAACTTTTGCAATCTGATGGAATGTTTTATGCAAAACTTTCACATATTATGGCCTTATCTCACATTAGCTGTCTGAATTAACATTGATAAAATGATTTTCCTTCCAAACTTCTTATGCATGTTTAAATATCTATCTTTCTATCTCTCTCTCAATCTGTCTCTGTCTCTCTGTCTCATCTTTTTTCAAGGAACTGGACACAAATTGGAATATAAAAGACTTTCTTTTTCTTTGCTGTAATGAAATGTTTATTGATTTATTCTTACAAGTGCTTCTATGTTTGTATGTGCTACACAGACTCTGATTTAAAAAAAATATCTTGGGGTTCCAGTCATTGAGAGGAAAGGGAGAATGGAGCACAATGTATAAATACAATTTTGCAACTAGTTTTGTTTTCATGCTTGACACAAGTCAAGCATAATGCAGATTTGAAAATCGGCTGTTTAAGTGCACCCTTCTTCTCAGAATTGCTAGATGTAGAAAAGCACACGTCAGCATCGAGAGAGCATATTTTGAACTGTATGACTGGGAGTTAAACACAAAATGCACACATTCTATTTATAAAACTGAGGAAAAGAAATTGGTAACTCTTTTAGAATGAGTATTACCTATAGTGCAATTATTAGTCACTTAACCATGGCAGTATATAACAAAACCTTAACAAAGGCTTTATTCGATCATATTACGACATACAAAGCACCATAAAGTGATAATTAATCTCCTCCTACAATGTGGCATATTTTAGAACTATATGCTGATAAAAATAGCTCTTGAATAAAATAGTTTTATATGATCTTGTTAAGCACTGATTAAACAGTCACAGGATGTATACTCAAGTAAAGTCAGTTTAAATGCATTATGTTGCACTTGTTCTGATACGACCATTACAAAATTAAGTCTGCTCTAGTAGGTGTGTTTTTGTTACTTGAACGCTATTATGCATGCTTATCCTAACATGTAGGCTTACTTATATTTACTGAAATTTCATTTAAATCATATATTTTGTAGAGAAACAGTTTAATTAAGATTTTATTCTTTATATTTTGGTGGCTTTTATACTGATTTACAGGCTTCATTCTAAAATGAGTCTTGCTTATACCATTATAGAATGAATTAGATCGCTGCAAAGTACTAATTCAAATTTTAACTCAAATAGGCTGTTAAGGTTTATTAGGACAATATTATACATTTTGACAGGTGGTGTTCTGAAAAGAATCTGTTTTTGTTTAATAAGAATTAATTAGACACCTTGCATAAAGAGATTTATTGCTGCTTTGTAAGACATATTCATTCAGTCTTTAAGGCCTTTTTACATACTGTAGTGCTGAATGACTATTAGATATAGCATTTAAATTCCCTTCTTAGAAGTGTTATCAGTAAATGTGCTTTCCTGAAAAAAAATTGATATTGTCTGTAATGTATAAACTAAGGATTGCTAGAATTCAAACAAAAAGTTCCTTGATTCTAAGGAGATGGTTTTTGCTCTCCTTTTTAAATTTTGCAGCTATAACTGTTTTGAACTTGTCAAACTTAACAAGCAGCACTATGGATACTGTCACACATTGCTCTTTGAAAACATTTATTGTGGTTTTTCGGATTGGAAATTTAAGAAGTGGTCAATAAATCAAATAGGGGAAAAAAAATCTGTCTAACATTGCACCAGTATGATGAAAGTGTTCATGGAGAGGTGAGGAATAATTATTTGCAGAATTTACAGAGAAAGACAAATGGTGGCCATTTTTTTGGTTTTCAAAGAAAAAATGCTCATGTAAAATTTTTCAGAGTATATTAACCGATCTGGAGTTAATCATTGTAGCCTCCTTCTGTTCCTTTTGTGTAAATTAAGATTTTCTTTTATTTTTGGTATTTCATCTACATTTCATAATGTTACTGAGTAAATATCAACAATGAGATAGTTTGAGTACAGGAGACGCAAGGTGTACACCAATCTTTACCACATCCCTGGTAAACGACCTCAGCCATAATCATAATAAAATGTTGTTCAGTTTATTTCAATCAAGACCAGCTAAAGCAAGTGTCTTTCATGATCTAGATTTTGATTATGGCCTCATGTTTTAGGTTTACCCAGAGTAGTAATGGGTTGGATAATCTAGGATGTAATTACTTGGATAAAATATAAAGAAAATTGGTCTGAGCATAGCCAAGGTTCACCATTCATTTGTTTATACTTAAAAATGGCTACATTTTTAACCTTTTGGGCCTCATTAGTGTTAGTCTGTGAATGAAAGCCTAATCCCACACCCCAAACCTATTGCATCATTTTAATAATGTGTTTGTAACAAGCTGGCCGACAAGCACTGATTCAAAAGCAATAGAAAGATACTGTAGATTGAGGTATTGGAAACGAGTAATTGAACAAAGTGGTCATATGCCAGAGTAATCATTTAACACACGTACATAAAATGAATAGATATCCAAAGAAGAAGGCAACCTAAGCATACTTACTGAAAGAAGTCAACTTTAAAGTCTGTGATATCTGTGCATGGGAATAGTGTAAGGAAAAGCTACAAATGGGAAATATTTCTTACCATATTCTGTAGGCATTTCTGCATCTCGGGAAGCTGCTCTATCTTAAATTAATTTTTTCTTCTTCTTCTTTTGGCTGCTCCCGTTAGGAGCCTGTCCTCTGCATCTTGCTATTGTCACACCCGCCACCTGCATGTCCTCTCTCACCATATCCATAAACCACTTTCTCTTATAATCATGTGAAAGCGAATGCGATTTAAAAAAAACGCCAACTGTTGCTTTACAGTAATAAGGTGATACTCCATTAATGGTAATTATTCACTGGCCATTATCTTACATTTGTAGTGCAATGTCTGATTTATTTATATATATTTAGTTATTGATCCTTTGAGCAAGCAATAATAACAACATGTTTACATTTGAAATCACAGAAGTGCTCTTCAGAATAAAGACAAACTGTGGAAAGCAAACTTTGTGGGAGTTTGGAAATATCTAGAAAACAAAGAATTTGAAAATACAAACATTGCAGCAATGATTAACAGTTATGTTGCTGTGGAGACATTTTTGAGGTCCTTAATAAATATATTCCAGAAAAAAATAAAATTCAAAGTCTGAAGAACCTGCCTCAATGGACAAAGAGCGGCCTTATTAAATTAAGAGTAAATATATCACTCTTCAAGAAGGGCGGCATGATGGCGCAGTGGTAGTGCTGCTGCCTCACAGTAAGGAGACCGGGGTTCGCTTCCCGGGCCCTCCCTGCGTGGAGTTTGCATGTTCTCCTTGTGTCTGCGTGGGTTTGCTCCGGTTTCCTCCCACAGTCCAAAGACATGCAGGTTAGGTGCATTGGCGATTCTAAATTGTCCTTGGTGTGTGTGTGTGTGTCCTGCGGTGGGCTGGCGCCCTACCCAGGGATTTGTTCCTGCCTTGAACCCTGTGTTGGCTGAGTTTGGCTCCAGCAGACCCCTGTGACCCTGTGTTAGGATATGGAGAATGACTGACTGACTGTACAAGGAAATAAAAAAAATATTATACATGAAGGATTACTGGAAACTATGGCAAAAGTACAAAAAAAAATTTTCTGGTAGTTGCACAATTAGAAATGATTGTAAATCAACAGCAAATAGTGAACTAAATAAACATTTACCCTTGTATTTATAAAAGAAGAAATAAATGAATACCACAAGTAGAACTAAAAACTGTTTGAGTTTATAGATGTTTAAAATACATGTCTCAGATGTGCTACAGTCTTGCATTGTGTTGAACACTAATTAAACCCTTGGGTGTGATTAGATTTTACCTTACATTATTTGAAAACCTTTACTAAGAATATTCTAGCAAGCACTTCAGATTTAAGAAGTACCTCATGACTGAGAAGGTGTAGATATGATTCTATGCTGCAGCAAAATGAATACTAGTTATTATAGACCAATATGCTTATCTCTGTCCAGTAACTAATCAAAAACAAATGAACACACCAGTTAAATTATATGACATCTAACTGTGCTACCCAAATAAGATGGGTTTAATTAACATACACCTCACCATATCCACTGTTAACGTTTATAGTACACCATCTATTGGAATGTCTTTTGTAATGCATGTAGTAATAAAATGCATTCCATTTTCATTCCAACAGATGGTGCATCACAAACATTTGCAGTAATAAATGCATTGCAATTTTCATTCCAACACTGTAACATCACAAACAATAGAACTGGTTTTACAAATCCCAAATAAGATGGTATATTAACAAAGCCATAGCCGCAGATAGACACACAGATATGCAGACATTTGTCCTTCTATTAAGATGAATAATACATTAAGTAACAGTTAACGTGATTTTATGAGAGGAACGTCCTGCTAAATCAATCTGTTAAACATTTTTGCACAGACAACTGTTGTAGTAAACAAAAGAAAAGCATACATCATAATTTACTAAGACTTTCAAAAAAGTCTTCAATAGAGTACTTCACTAAAGAATAAGTTTTAAACTGGAAACCATTGGCAATATCAATTTTTTATTTGGTCAGATAGAGATATAAGATAAAAGAAGGGTGCTCCATATGGAACAGGGTCAGCAATGGTAACTCTAAAGGACTTGTGCTTAGACTGTTGGTTTTTCTAGTTTCTGTTAATTCTAATATAGGTAATGGCCTTTTGTTGGTGACACTAAAATTAGATGGGTAGCGAGGAGGAAGCGAAGAAAATAAGAGAATTAAACAAAAAACAAAAAAAATGACAACCTTCAAAACCAAACACCAGAAAAACACAGTTTAATATAGACAAGCACAAAGTGTTTCACACGGTCAAAAGGAATCTTAAGTATAAGGTGAGCAATGATGTTCTTCAATAAGTGACCTCAGAAATGGATTTAGGAGTTTGCTTTGACACAACATTCATATCATGTAAGAAATGGTCAGAAATAATTTAAAAGACAACTGGAATTATAATGAAAATAAATTTTAGTTAATTTATAATGTACTGACTATGTCACATCTGGAGTACTCTGTGCAGGTCTGTTCAACACATTGCAAAAAGACATTACAGCAGTGGAAGCTGTGTTGAGAAAAACTACCAAGTATTTTTTGGGACAGAAACTCATTGGCCTTGAACAGAGTAGGATGTGTGGGAACTTAATCCAGGTTTTCACAATTCTCAAAAGCATCTCACTAAACAGGGAATCGCATACTCTATGGCATCATTAGGAGTTAAAAGGGTAGTGCAGCGAGGAAGCACTAGTTCACACAAAGGAATATAAAACAAACTATCAAGTCCAGACAGTATTCTTAACTTTTTAAAAACATCCAAACGAGAGATTGTGACCGTTTACCTAATAGCTAACCAAAAGAACTCGATTAATTTGAATTGTGTCATTTGTGAAACATCTTAAGTTCTAACATAAATAATGGGACTTAGGTGTACTAGTCTGATTTTAACTAATTCCATCACAAGCCCAGATTAAATTGTAGCTCAACCCCAATCTACATGGTCAGGTCCTTTATCCCATTATGACCCAAATTACTTTTTTTTTTTTTCCTTTTTTTTTTGTTTTTTCAGCATCTTAATGCAATGTATTGAATCATAAATTCTTTTCCGTCTCTCCTTCATGCAGCTGTCTGAAGATTGTGTAGTTGTATGAGTATTGTGCTACTAAGATGGCTTTTGTTTATTTCTTTTGAACCCATTTATCAATGGAAAACATAGCACAAACTGCACTTAAATTAAAGCAAATGTTTTAAAGTAGCAAAAGAGATGTAATTTATCACATCAAAAGACTGCTTAATTCAAAAGACTGAAGTACTGAAAATTAACTTGATTCATTAAGCAATTAAAAATAGAATAATGCTGAAATTAATTATAATATACAGTAACAGTACAGTACAATCCAGCCTTTATCTCAGATCTGAAGATTATATTTTGACACATTCTTCATGTAAACAGGCAGAGAGGTAATTTTTTTTTTTACATTTGAAAAAAAACAAATGGAATACTGAGCAATGCACACCATGTAATTTCATAGGATGTTGATAAAATTACAGTACATTCACAAGGCTAAACTTAAAACAGGCTGCTGGAATTTTATTAACGGAATAAACTGAGACAGAGAGCAAAAGATATTAAGTTTAGGTGGCATGAAAGGGAACTGAGTGAGGGTAATGAAAGAAAACAATCAAGTGCATTACAGCAAGTCTGTCCTTTTTTTCAAGCTTTCAATTGCGAGTCTGTTATTTGGATGAAGAGTGAAAGTAATATCATTGAAATTCTTTCTTTAGAACTATTTCTGGTATAAAAGCTTTTGCATTCGACCATTTATATTCAGAGAGGGTAAACATAGTAGTAAGGTAAATGGGGCTTTTGGAATTGTTTTTTCATGGCTAAAGTCTTTATCATTTGCTGTTTCATTAGATTCACAGTAGGAGGTGTGTGCTTTGAGTCTACCCAGGGTATGTTGCCAACAACATGGATGTAAATTGAAGCATAATATTAGCATAACTTGAAATATAAACATACATTTAAAGGGAAGGAATTTAATTTGCATTTCATCTCTTACTGATTTTTTGTTTTCAACTCTGTACAAGGGAGATTAGTCTTTTACATGTTTTCAGACCACATCACTATCCAAACACTTTGTTGTGTTGTAGATTTAACTTTAAATGAATAAATTTGCTATTGTTTCTCAACAATGTAAATTCAATATCACACAATGACATAGTGAAAATTGTTTTTTTTTTCTTTTTTTTTCAAAAGGGTTTGCAAATTGGGATCTAATTATTTTCTGAATAGGCTGTGTATACATACTTTATATACTGTATTTACAATTTAAAGAATTCCCATAATAAAACTGTGTAATCTAGAGAGTTTATTTTATGCATTCATGTATTTTGGGACATTATGAGCATATGACTATAAATCTGACATGTGACGTGAGTAAATTGAGATTTTTCTCAAGGTCATTTTGACATTATTTGCTGCTTGTTCAACATTCATCATCATAGAAGCCTTCAATGCCAGGAACCTTAGTTTCACCCTCCTCCATAAAAACATCTGCCATTACTACAAATGCAGGGTAGATAGCAAATTAAAAAATAATAATAATAATGTTGGGTGTATATTGGCCAACAAGTACTTCGGGTGGGGGATTGGGGAGATTCTTCTTCTTCTTTTGGCTACTCCCGTTAGGGGTTGCCACAGCCGATCATCTTTTTCCATATCTTTCTGTCTTCTACATCTTGCTCTGTCACACCCATCACCTGCATATCCTCTCTCACCACATTCATAAACCATCTCTTAGGCCTTCCTCTTTTCCTTTTATCTGGCTGCTCTATCCTTAACATCCTTTTCCCAATATACCCAGCATCTCTCCTCTACACATGTCCAAACCAACACAATCTCGCCTCTCTGACTTTGTCTCCCAACCGTCCAACTTGAGCTGACCCTCATTTCTAATCCTATCCATCCTTGTCACACCTAGTGCAAATCTTAGCATCTTTAACTCTGCTACCTCCAGTTCTGTCTCCTGGTTCCTGGTCAGTGCCACCGTCTCCAACCCATATAACATAACTGGTCTCACTACTGTCCTGTAGACCTTCCCTTTCACTCTTGCTGATACCCGTCTGTCACAAATTACTCCTGACACTCTTCTCCACCCATTCCACCATGTCTGCACTCTTTTCCACCTCTCTTCAACAATCCCCATTACTCTGTACTGTTGATCCCAAGTATTTAAACTCATCCACCTTTGCCAACTCTACTCCTTGCATCCTCACCATTCCACTGACCAGCCACAGGCGATGCACAAACCAGTGTGTTTCTTCGTGCTGGTCCCAAGCCCAGATAAATGGGGAAAGCAACATCAGGAAGGGCATCCGGTGTAAAAGTTTGCCAAATTAATATGTGGACAACAATACAAAAAGTACTTGAAAAAAAGATAAATGTCATGGATGCTAAGATGATACAAGTTGAGCATTGTCTTTTTAGTTCTTGTTAAGCAGTTTTGTTATGATGCTGATCCTTGCTCATCCTGTTTATCAAGCCCTGATAACTTTTTGACTACTCTCTTCTGTTTGTCCCTAAAAGAGTCTTTGCCATGTATTAATGTCTAGCAAATTTTACCATTTATTTACCCTAAGTTCTTGTCTATAAGCCGGACTCATGTATTAGCCGGAGACCAAAAATCATACGAATTTTTAAAATAAAATCGTATCATAGATAAGCCGGACTCATGGATAAGCCGAACGTACTATAACCTATAACTAATAGAAGGGAGGGAGGTCAATGGTCTCACTCGCGCCCATTTAATTTCTTTAAGGGGGGAGAGAGTGTGAGATATTGCCGTCTCTCTCACTCCCCGCATGGCGCGGTTGGAGCGGCCGGAGCGCGTTCTTTCTGCTCTGGGCGTCGCCGAGTCAACACGAGCGCGTAGCGGTCATTTAAATTGTGATTTTATATGTAAGCATATTTAAATATATATCGCGGATTTCTGCGGACAATGGGTCTTTTAATTTCTGGTACATGCTTCCTCAGTTGGTTTGCCCAGTTGATTTCATACAAGGGACGCTATTGGCAGATGGCTGAGAAGCTATCCAGCTTACTTTCTCTCTCTCTCTCTCTTGCGCTGACGTAGGGGGGTGTGAGCAGGGGGGCTGTGTGCAGCTGCTTCCTGAAAGAAATGCTGCACGGAGCTTCGCATACTTAAAAGCTCAAAGGGCACGTATTGATTTTTTTTATCTGTCTCTCTCTATCTCTCTCTATCTCTCTCTCTCTCTCTCTCTTCCTCTCTCTTCCTGCTCCTGACAGAGGGGGTGTGAGCTGCCGCCTTCAACAGCTTTGTACCGGCGGTGCTTCGCATACTTAAAAGCCAAAAAACCCTATTGATTTTTTTTTTGACTGCTTGCTTTGCACTCCTTTGAAAAGGAAGATATGTTTGCATTCTTTTAATTGTGAGACAGAACTGTCATCTCTGTCTTGTCATGAAGCACAGTTTAAACTTTTGAAAAAGAGACAAATGTTTGTTTGCAGTGTTTGAATAACGTTCCTGTCTCTCTACAACCTCCTGTGTTTCTGCGCAAATCTGTGACCCAAGCATGACAATATAAAAATAACCATATAAACATATGGTTTCTACTTCGCGGATATTCTTATTTCGCGGGTGGCTCTGGAACGCAACCCCCGCGATGGATGTATAAGCCGGACTTATGTATAAGCCGATATTCTATTTTTTCATTTTCACAACTTTTTTCCTTAGATAAGCCGCGGCTTATTGACAAGAACTTAGGGTATATATATATATATATATATATATATATATATATATGTATATGTATGTATACATATATATATATATATATATACATCTACATATATATATATATATATATATACATATATATATATATATATATAAATATATATTTATTTAGATATTTTATATATATATATATATATATATATATATATATATATATATATATATATATATATATATATATTGTTTTCTTAAAAATATTCAAAGAACAAATTTTATTTAAAATGTGTTCCAGAGGTAGTTTGCATGATTTCTTTTTCCATTATTTAGTCAGAAATGTTATAAATGACAAAATATAAATACAATATTTGAAAGGCACTTGTGAAGAGTTGCATTGGCATGTATCCACAAAGAAAGACAAAAATTTTAATTTTAATTTGAAACTTTAATTTTTCTTGCATTTTAAATTCTGCTTTATTTTAAAAGTGGTATTCAAATGTAAAGAAATGGATGACAAAATTTAGAAGCAATTATTCCTGAAAGAATATACCATCATGCACTTTACATATGTGTATGGGAAGTGCTTTTTTTCTTTATTGATTGTGTGTGTTCTGCTCTGTATATAGACATAATGTAAAATATTCAATATCATGGTGCAGGCTACATTTTTCTTTATAACCTAACAATATCAAACACAAAGTGAATACTGTAAGCTGTGCAGAGGAGGTCAGAAACAATTCTTGCATGACCTCTTTCAAGCAGAAATGACAGCAAAGCATTTACGCCTCATGAAGTAGGTAAGTTATCCTGCGAGCCTTTCAAGGAATAGTACTCTGCTCTTGAGAATTCAGCTGTTGATGAAAACAGAAGTCAGATCAAAGTTAGTTTCTAGAGGAGTAATTTTCCCAGTGTGATAAGATATGTCAAAGATGTTTCTGTACATGGAACAGTTTCTAGGTCAGCTTAACTGGCCATGCCTATTATTAGTGCACATTTATTTTTGAAGTTTCAATTTTGGTAACTCTTTTCTTATTTTATTCATTTCATTTCTTTAAAAAAAAAAGTATAGTGGGTTCTAGTTTACTACAGTTGTAGTATAAGGTATTTCAATTCACAAATAATGACTATGCTACCTAAAACTTCCAAATTATTGTATTGCTAGCCTTGGGATCTGTTGAAGACGGGCAGTAGAAAAATGTACAAATAATTGCTATCTCTTGCTCTGCATGTATCTTCAGCACCTTTCCTATGTATTCATGTGTACGTAAACATCTCTCCACTGGTGTTCGACCTCTCAAGCATGTTCCCATACAGCCTGCTTCTTAGACTCTTTCATTATTTTTGTGGGTGCCTTTCTTGCCTCCTGTCTAGTTTTTCACTTTCTGTCTTTGAAGGAGACTCTCAGTGTGTGCCTTTTCTCTTCCTCATGCGTCCTACATGCGCACTTCCTGTTTCATTGCATCACCAAAGCCATACTGCCCAATGATTACTCAGAGGGACTGGACACACAGAGCTTAGTGTTTTTCTATATAAAAGATTAATTTCATAAAAATATACTCTAAAATCAAATATTGGTTCCATATTGCTAAAAATTATTTTTTAATACCTGTCACAACATACATTTTATCTATGTCTGCTAAGTCCACAAAACTATTCTTTTATTACATACATTGATGAGAACTAAATGCAATATATCTTAAATAAGTAACTTGCTCAATCAGCATTGTGCCTAGAAAAATCCATAACAGCTCCGCAACAATGACGAATAATGTAAAGAAACATTAAAGGGAAAATTAAGAAGCAAAGCAGCAACACTGACTTATTTGCATTAGCATGCACTTAGCATCTAGTCATAATTCAAAGTAAATGTATGCATCAAAGATGAACGGGACATGACCTGTCAAAATTATTAGTTCTTTTCGCTGGGTAGTCAAAAATACAAAAATGAAGGATATTGAATGTGACACACAGTGGCATACCGTATTTTGTATACCTTTAATGCTTTTACTAAAACAGACACATGTCTCTGCCACAGAATGTGTGTTCATGAAAGCATATTCACATTGCTCTTGAAGCAACTTACAGTAAGTAAACTAAGCATTAAATAATGCTTTCTTTCTTTCTTTCTTTCTTTCTTTCGTTCTTTCTTTCTTTCTTTCTTTCTTTCTTTCTTTCTTTCTTTCTTTCTTTCTTTCTACACAAAGCTTTGCTTACAGTACTTTTTATTTCTCATGCTTTTATCAAATATAGCATTTATTTATTTATTTAGTGTCTAACTTTTGCATTATCCTTTTAAAATAAGCCAGATGACAGCTTATAGTTCACAAAAAGATGTGAATATATGTGTTTTTGCAGAACAGTATCTGTTTCTTAGCAACCAAAAAAAAAACTGCTCCTGTCTTTGAGAGCGTATGTTATTAAATAATTGATCAAAAGTAGCTGCATACTAGAAAAATTAAATAAGGTTGTCTTATGTTTCTTTGGCTCTCAAAAGTAAGAAAGTTTTTACTTTGCAAAGATGTCTGCTTTAAGATGATGGTGATACACAGATGTGGTTTGCTGGTGATTTTTTTTTTCTTTGTTCATGAAGTGTGGCTTTACACCACCTTCTTTTTATAAAAGAAAATGTAAGTAGGAATATGGGAGAAGTAAAACCCTTTTCTTATTACAAAATACATGTATTTCACTTTCCCACAGGAATAGTAAAATATACATATTGAATCTGTGAATTAGAACAATAAGCAGACATATCAACTTGAACTACATATAGAATATGTTCCTCAAGGTAAAAATTTCTTGAAATGATTAAATGCAGTAATATGGTAATAAATCATTATCACAAAATATTTCAGCTGGCACAGAGATCCCCAGCTGGTGTATTAATGTAATTTAATTTATATGAAGTTATGGTGCATGACATGGAATCCCTAAACAGACTTGAGTCTGCCTATAAATCTTGCATATTTTGTGCCTCAGACTTAATTTATTTTCAGATCTGATAAAGTATATCATCACCTAGATAACAATTGCTTCTGTCCTCATGCAACACCTTTGGCTTTATTCTCGATTTGTGTGTGTTGGTTCCATCATCTTGCCAAAAAGCAGCACAATGTCATTGTCCTTTTCCAATGATATCCCAATAGCAACTACACTGCTAGCATGAGATGGGACTTTCAATACGAGGTGTATAAATTAACTGATTTGCCTTCAAAGAAAAAATTAGCAGGATTGAAGGTGCATTAGTGTTATAAGAACAGTGATGCTCGAAATTTTACTGCAATGAACATGCTGTAAATGGAGTTGTGTTTAAACTTGATTTCCCAATTACAACATACAGAGGGGAACCCTTATCATTCAAAATAAGATGCTGATTGTCAACATACATTTACAGAAAAATTAGTTTATTTCTTTCTTTTTAGGTCTGAGAAAAGTTGCAGGACTCACTGCAGATGTATCAAACATTTGACTGTATATCAATGTTTTTGGCCCTTATTGTTCTATCTATCAAGATGTATGAGTCACTGTACTATACCCGAAAGAAGATGCTAAGAGCAAAGGCTTCAAGAAAACCAACTTTATTTTTCATCTAAACAGGAACAGTCAGGGTATTTAACCAAACGGGAGCTACTACTTCAATACACACAGACACAGCAAACGAGCAGGGATGGGGCCAGGTCAGTGGATGGGTTATAATGTTCCCTACATCACTCATGGGGTAACAGACATGTTACACGGGGAAGCTGTGAACTTGCTGTTGCCTCTGTGGTGCTGCAAACTTGCGGTTGCCTTGGCAATGGACAAGCAACCCTCGACAGACATGTTAATTGCGTTTCATTGTGCAGCACCGTTAGAAATGGTCTCAAAATAGTATGATGCGCAACATGAAGGGTGTATCCTGGTCAGTTAAAAACTTGTGAGGAATGCTAATATGCATGAATATGTCTGGCAAAGCTTTAGCAAAAGTTTGGATGTTGACCACATCTCGGCCTATATATCTCGGCCAATAAAAGTATTTTGAAATGTGATCCCTTGTCTTCTTTGTGCCAAGATGGCCCCCCCCAAGACATGGCTCTGAGCAATTTTTAAAACCGTCTCTCTGTGCCTGCTCTGGACCACCAACTGCTCAATCCACCCTTCCCCTATGTAATTAGAAATCACTCGATAGAAGAAACCATCCTTAATCAAAAACTGTAGCATTTTAAAATTCAGGCCCTTCCACGCCCTATAGTAGCCATCATTTGCAGCATGTGCCTGTTTAAATGTAAAATCTAGGCTGAAGTTGGCCCATTGCAGATGTGCAAACTCTGTTGGAGTGTCAGTCCCTACTTTGTCGTGACCTGATGCAGCACCTTGCTCTTCTCCAGCTATTGTTTCCCCTTTGTTGAAGGTGTGAGTGTCTGTTTGCGATCCTCCCAGTTGTCTCAGACTCAGGTGAAGTGTCGTCCCCTAACTCACTGGACAAATCAGGTTCAATCTCTAAGCCAGCTTCTTGACCATCCTTGTCAGTGGCAAGCCCCTCTTTCTCTACTACAGACAAAGGTTCTCTGCAGGTGGCTAGGACACATGGGAAGAGGGCATTTCTCCTCCCAATTAAGAGGCCAGGGTAAAGTATCTGAAATAGCAGTCCGAAATTTAAAGCTCCTCCATTTAAATTTCAGTAGGAGTAAAATAGTCTCTTATTCTTTAACATCTCCATGAACACATCTAATGTTCACCCGGTCCAAGAAACTGATGCAGGGTGAGACAGCAGATATCTTTTTGGGGAAAGGTGAGGATGAGGTGGAGGGGGAAGCTGCAACCTGTAGCTGCAGTGGTTGGACATCAGACAGGGACACAATGGCTGGGTCAAAGTCAATGTCAAGTTAGGATAGCCCTTCTGTTTCCAGGTGGCTTGGGCACCCTCCAGTCTGCGGGTCAGGTCTAGCAGTGAATGGACATTGTTCCAGAGCATCTTATCACAAATGTCTTTGTTTATCCCTGCCAAGACTGCGTCAATAGCAAACATTTCCACAATGCACTCAAAGGTGTCTCCATAAAACCAGCTTTGGAACAGATCCACCAAGTCCTAGACCTGTCCCTTGATTGGGCAATCCAGATCGATCTGCCACAGCCGAAACTGATGTTCATTGGCCAAAGGGCTAATTTCCATTTGGAGGAGGATCTGTTGCTTCAGGAATTCATAATCATCAAGTCTTCCAGGAGGAAGGTTTTTGCATGATCTATAGGGCCTCCCCAGTTAAAAAAGGATCCAAAATAGCTGCCAGGCATTTTGTCCGAGCGCATCAGTGTTGCCATATGTTCAAAACAGTATAGGAAACACTCTTCACCAGTACATCTTTGGGACGATCAAGGGTAGGGTCAGGTCATTTGCTGGAGTCTCCTCTAACTCTGGTGGAAACAGAGAATTGCACACCTGCTCAGGATCCATCAGTGCAGGACCCCACTCCAGGTACTATGTGACAAGTGAGTCAATGTCCTGCACCTTAGAGATGACACTGAATCCAAAGACTTCAAGAAAACCAAATTTATTTTTCATCAAAACAGGAACAGCCAGGGTATTTATTCAAATGGGAGCTGTCACTTCAATACACACAGACACAGCCAACGAGCAGGTATGGGGCTATGTCAATGGCTGGGTTTTAATGTTCCCTGCATCACCAATCTGGCGACAGTTATGTTACGCTGTGAGGCTGTGAACTTGCAGTTGCCTTGGCAATGGAGAAGTGATCCTCAACAGACACATCAACTGTGTTTCAGGGTGCAGCACCATTGGGGAGGGTCTCAAAAGAATTCAAAAATCTCACACTATCTATATATCTATCTGTTTATCTCTTGTGTGCATTTGTGTGTGTGTGTGTGTGTGTATATGTATGTGTTTGAATCGCAATTTGATTATTTAGGTGGTTACCTAACAGGTAACGGTTGTGGTTGGTCAGCCAGTCGGCAAACATCCGCCACATCTTCTCAGTTGCGACAAGCACCTCATAGATATTTGATTAAATATCTGACAAACAATACAAAAAGTACACAACACATGTTTCGCCCTTATTGGAGTTCATCAGGTGTACACACTTTTGCATCCCCTTATGTGGATCGAATTTGGAACGTCAGCGCCTGAAGCAAAGTCTCTGACCTTCTGCCACGGCGACCGGTTCGTTTATTTGACAAGGTGAAGATTGGAGTTCAGTATCCAAGAAACTGGAGAACACATAATTACCACAGTAAAACTTAGAAAACAGTGATCTGAACAGCATTTGAACCCAAGAATCTGGATCTCTGAGGCAGTAACACTAACTGCTTCATTTTCAGTGATCATCTTAAAGCAAAGTATCCTTCACATTTGAGATAAACAGTAGTAATTGTTTTGAAGAAGATATAATAAAGCCTAATTTTTTTCAGTCAAATTCTCTTAATTAATTAGTATTCAGCTGTGTTTTATTCAGAACTCCTAATTAAACAGTCACTTTAAATGTAAGAGTACTTACCAGTCCCCCTAAATAAACAGTTGAAAAGGCCTAAACAAAGATGCCTGCTTTGCTGCACTCTTAATGCATTATTTTACAAGAGGAGGAATAAAAGATTTAACAGACATCAGCTTAGCATTACAATTTGAAATCAGTATTTTGAAAAGAGAGCTTCCAGCCAATAAACATTCTGTATCATATTATACCACAATGGTTTTCTTGATTAGGAGAATTAAGAATACATTATGAGAATATACTATTGTTTTAAAGTTCAGATATTTATGAAAAGTAAAGGACTTGAGGCTTCTTCATACTTCGCTGAAGATAGTAGATACAGGTATAAGGTACCAGACTTACTGGACATTACGTAATTTTATGCTTCTTGGAGCTTAATATTGTTATTGTTCAACCTGTTTCTAACAAAGTTTATTTTATGCAGTGTTTTATTATAAAAATAAGCAAAAGGAATCTATTATAATATTACTGTTTGCCTATTCTCCTTGTAGTCATATAGATTTTTTTCTGGAATGGGTCTGCAGCCAAATGCATACACAATAAATCATTTTTTCTGTTATTTCTATTAATTTTTGTCTGTTTTTCCTATTATGGGTCACAATGAACCACCAGATTTTTCAAACCAGACACCATTTGCAGCCTGTTCTGTGGAATGTTCAGGAAATTCCATGCAAAGATATAAGCTCTTCTGTATGCTCTGGTGTCTGCTCCATTGTCTCCTGTTTCCTGACCATGCTTAATATATTCCAAGTTAGGCACTCCTTGTGATATCAGTTTGGCATTGCCCCTTTTGTTAATGGTGTTCATTGTCTTCTCTGCTAAAATAACCTATGTGGATTCAGTCTGTTTTAATGGAAAGGCCACGATTCCCACCCTGAATCATCCCTCCAGTTTGCATTCCAGAGTGAACAAGATGCTAAAATTAAAATTAATGTCTGCCTGTGACATGTATAATTAGCCAGTCTCTGGAAGCTAATGTTAAGCTAGCTATTTGAATTTCACCAAAAGCACATCAATTTCAGACACATTTAAAAGACTGCTACATAAGTACAAACACAACAGATGATACATAAAAATATGACAAAAAAAGACAAAATAACATAAAATATAAATAAATATATATAACACTAATGAAACTGATCAACTACCATGAACAGAAATATTTTATGTAAAATATATATGAATATTTTTTCCAAGTCAAGTACAGCAAGCTAAGATTGTTTTGCCTAATTAAATGATAAAAACATCTGATTACTTTCCTTTACATTTACAGATGCTCATATTTGAGATCCCTTTCCCCATACATTTTATATTTATGACTGATTCATGTTAGTATTATTGCTAATCAGATGGTCTTTATAACAGTGTTTCATTGCAAAAATGTTGCTTCATACTAATATTTTCTTCTGAATAATGGTGATCTTGGCAGCTATGAATGTGATATACATCAGTTTTTCTCCCAAGAATTATAAACTAAATTTTTTTCACTAATATTAGACACGATGCTCTGTTGCCATACAAGATCATTCAGAAATTGTAACAGTTCCCATGACATCTAGATGTCAGGTGTAAGAGACGGCTGGCATGCCCTCAAGATGGAAGGATGGGGGAAATGACATGCACAGGGCATTGTCTCCCCCAGACTGCTGGATGACAGCCACCCTGGGTTGCACCATGGTTTCCCACAGGACATCACGGGAACTGGAGTTCTTAGACTCAGCCCTGTTGGGTTCTGTGTGTGCTGCGGGGACTGAAAAGCCCTACTATGTTGGGCTCTTGTCTCACCTGGAAGTGCTTCCAAGCTACAGCTTCGGAACATTGGAAGTGCTTCCAAGCGAAACATAAAAGGAGCTGTCTGACACACTCAAATGGAGCCAGAGTTGGGAGTAAGGAGGACAACATTTATGTGGAGGCATTGGCAGAGAGAGAGAAGAAAAGCATTGCTGTGTGCTTACTGTCATTATTGCACTTTAGGCTGTTGTGGAAAACATGTACCTGAAGAGTTTCCCACAATAAAACTCTTTTTTGTTCCTTTTACATTTGTGTCTGAGCCTTTGTGTGCTTGGTGTTTGGGGAGCTGGAGCGCCCCATACTGGTCACACAGGATAGATACCACTTGCATTTTGCTTATGTACTGGAATGGGATTTCTAGAAAAGCAAATGCTGCATAGAATTAAAACAATTGGCAAATTATGAAACTGTACATAAAGCTCACTTTCACATACAAGCATCATATCTGCTTGCTTCCTTTGACATTTGTGAGGTTTAATTTTATTCACTACTTGAAACAATAAACAGTGTGTGCTACTACATTTTTTGTAACAATTAAATTGAATTTTAAAAGAATGTATGGAAAAACAATTTGATTCTTCTTTGTACCTTTCTTACACTGCAAGGTTCATTGCATTGAAATTGTTTCGAGCTTGTCAAAAACCCAAACTTCAAATGAGGCTGTTTCTGAGCATTTTCTAATTTGCTTTTTTCTCTTCAAAATATTTCAAATGCATTTGAAGCAATCCCGCTAACAGGATCCAAACTCTAAAAAGCCAAATGACATAAGCTGTCTTTGTTGTGTAGATCATAATCTTCAACCGGCATTCAGAATCAAATAGTGATTAACGTTACATGCCAGCTCTTCATAGGATACATATGTACACATGCGTCCTTACATCACATTATTTTAGACTTGCTGGTGATTTGACTACTATAAGAAAACAGTACACATGGAGGTAATGCACAGGAAGGACCTGCATATGGCACTCGTGTGAAGAATCAAATCGGGATTCATGTACTGGGAAGTGTCCTCACTACTTTCTCCTACCAGCTGTAAAACTTAATTTTGTCTTTATATTAGCAAATATCTTTTAGGTAAAATCTGTAAGCAATATAAAAATAATTGATTTTCTTATTTTAAAATATTAAAAAAACATTTTTATAAACAGTAAACTAATAAAGACAAAGTAGGTATGTATGTTATTAAATACTGACACAAAATTTCCATCCATCCATTTTCCAACCCGCTGAATCCGAACACAGGGTCACGGGGGTCTGCTGGAGCCAATCCCAGCCAACACAGGGCACAAGGCAGGTGCCAACCCACCGCAGGACAGACACAAACACACCCACACACCAAGCACACACTAGGGCCAATCTAGAATCGCCAATCCACCTAACCTGCATGTCTTTGGACTGTGGGAGGAAACCGGAGCGCCCGGAGGAAACCCACGCAGACACGGGGAGAACATGTAAACTCCATGCAGGGAGGACCCGGGAAGCGAACCCAGGTCCCCAGGTCTCCCAACTGCGAGGCAGCAGTGCTACCCACTGCGCCACCATGCCACCCTGACACAAAATTTCCCCTCTCTAAATTAGAATTATATACCAATATAAAAAGGTAACATAAATGAATGATGAAGTTTGTATGCTGGCCATCCAATGATCTAGTGGTAATTGTCACATCATATCATATTCCAGATTCTTTAATAAAGCAAGTGGCAGTGCATTTTAAATTTGTCAGTTAGGTCATAGTACGTGTATCTTGTAGTCTTACTGAATAATTGCCCAAAAAATGATGGAAATACTAGGGGACTCGTTCATAAAACTGGACAGTATTTTGAATATGAAAACCTGTGTATGCCAACCTGCATTTGCCAAAAAAAATCAGATTTGTGAAACCTGGTGTATGCACATTTCTACACAATTTACCTTTATAAATTGCAATCATCTTGTAAATGTGTGTTTGTGAATGGAACTCAATCCACGCCCAGTTACACCCTGAAACAATGATATATGAACCATACTAATTAACCTCATGCATATGTAATCACAATGCTACAGACATTTATTGACTGGTAGTACAGCCACATGACACATTCAGTGAGATAGAAGTTTGCGTCTCTAAATTAGAGACATGGAAAGAACCTTTATTTGGAGGCCTAAGTGTGGGTGTCAACAACAAGTGCAAATATGTTGAATGACAACATATTACTGCTGCTCTAAATATCATGAGCTCCATCCACACCATACCTAGGAAAAAAAAATCCGATATCTTCTGACGAAGTGGATCACAAGTCACCAGCAGAATGTGAGTGTAATGGGAGAAAGATAAAAACACATCTATGCTTTCTGGTTTCAATCTGCAAATGGCATCTGAAACTGGAGATGCCTTTTTCATGTGGCTTTATGCCGGAGTAGACCTGACATTTGTTAGTTTTATCTTGGCATCACAGATGACTTCCGTGTTAACAGAATGTAACTACTCACAGTTAACAAAAACAGCTTTATGCTCACTAGGTGCCCTTATAGCAATATGAGTGCTCTGATTACATTAGGAAAGCAGACATTGGTGCATATTCCATTTTTATGTTGGTAAAAACATGTGTTATGTATATTCACCCATACCATATGAAAACTGAATGTAACACTTCATTAGTTGGTTAAAGACTTCCAGCCAAACTGGAATGATGGAGTAAAGCTTGACTGAGATGATAATAATAATAATAATAATAATACATTTTATTTATATAGTGCCTTTCCCATGCTCAAGATACTCCTGACTTGTTGGCCATTTTCTTGTGTAGTCACCAAAGGTAATCTAAACTGAGGATAAAAAATAACAAAAATTTCTTTAGTGAAAATATGCAGCATTTATCCTCTAAAATACAGTATTTCATCATATTCATCACATTTGAGCTTTCATGTTTTTGTCACATCAACACACATTATAATAACAGCATGGTGATATGAATCATGCGTGTGAATCGTCACTTATTTCATTTGGCTACATTTCCCAGTTTCTTCAAAATGTTGTATACGCATGGGTCAGAGATGCTGTAAATATATGGATGTTCCCCGTCGAGTTTTCTTTCTTTTAAATTGTGTATGCACAATTAGTCTATTTTTCTATGTATGCAATATTTATAAAGAAGTCCTAGGTCTCTGGTCTTAATCCAAGCATTCAAGAAACAGTAGCTAAATCTGGGTTTTTTAGAACAAGTCACAGTTTTGGCAAAGAACACATATCCCCTTGTCCATGCAAAGTCATTATAATCTTTAAACTGATGCATTTACAAAATCTGACAAAATGGAGATTATTTCAAGTAATAGGAAATTGTATAGACAGCATGTGCCAAATATTTCTGTCTCACTGTGCAAGGTGAGAAAACTTGTCTTATCAACAATATTCCCATCCATCCATCCATCCATCCATTTCCCAACCCGCTGAATCCGAACACAGGGTCACGGGGGTCTGCTGGAGCCAATCCCAGCCAACACAGGGCACAAGGCAGGAAACAATCCTGGGCAGGGTGCCAACCCACCGCAGAACAATATTCCCACAGAGCAAAATTAGTGTAAAAGCAAATATTTTGCATTTTTCTTATATTAGCTTGCTCTACAATCCACTGCAAGCTAAACTGTGTTCAGCATTTGTTCTGACTATGATTTAACATTAGACTTTTTACAGACTGTATCAAACACAGAGTTGCATATTGATGAAAGAAGTAAAGCTTAATGGTGTGAGAGGGAAAAAAGGTTCTGAGTAATAGTTCATAATGGATTTCTAATGGTAAAAGGCATCAAAATGTTCATATAAAATCCTGAACTGCTTTTTAATCAGGGGGTAGTGATGCTGAAGTATTAAAAAATTCAGCACTAAATTTAAATGTGAGAATATTACATTTTAGATATATCTTTTAAGAAGTGGGTGTTCTCTCTCTGCCTATGGTCTGAGACACTTTATGCTTTGTTAAATCTTTGTTTACAAAATTGTTCAGGCCACTTTGAAAGACAAGTAGTTCTTCAGAAATTTTTGTCATTGTAAACATGAATGACACTGTGACATATGTATAATTAGGCCTGTTAATACATTTTCCACAATACAGTACATGCAAATATAAGTAAAAGTCCAAATGAAGGAGTATGCCACCTAAAAAATATTGAAAGGTATTAATAATAGTTTTATCCATTTGATATTTCACTTGTATTAGACTTATTATTGCAAAATTGTCCAAATGAGATCTCACAGTCAATTGAAACCGTCAGCATTTGTAATAAAAATAAATAAATAAATAATAAATTTGACAGTTGGTTTAAGGAGAGTTAGCAGGACAGAGCAATACTTAGTGTTTTGTACTATGTTTATACTATAAGCTGTAAATACAAAACACCAAAAAAGTGTTTGGGGCACCACTTTGGTAACTCCGTACACTTGAAGTTTAGTAGGCAAAATAAACAGTCTTTCCAGAGACGGATTCACAACAGAATAGAACTGAGAAATGAATGGTGAGTGGTGATTTATATAGTGGATAAACCATAAGGGATGGGTCGAGGAGAGTAGAAACCGGAAATGACATCAGCAGTGGAAGAGTCAGCTGTTGTGCAAAAGGAGAAAGAGAAGTTTAGCGCACAGTACCAACCCCTGGCTCAGTGGATAATAACACTTATTTGGACCCATAAGCTGTCTTCCATGTGCATGTATGTGATAAAGCATGTACTGGCAGTATAGCACTAGACATTTTGTTCACCTTAAGCTTGTACCTCTGTTGGAGTAACTTTGATTATAGGAACAATTTTTCAATTGCATCAGATGCTCTTTTTTTCCACTCTGAAATTGAAATCTAATTCCTCCACAAACAGTTTACATTTCCAGTGATCGTCTCTTTATTTCAACCACTTCTAGTATGTGATTTCTTCATTATGCTATGGTCAATATAGACAGTGCTGCATGGATAACTCAAAAGAAATTTTCTATATCTGTCAGCTCGAAAGTAAAAGAGTTGCATTTCATTCTCTCCAAATTCATCTAAATGTTATTTTTGGGTGCACCTTTTCTCAGCTCTCCTGTAGTTGTCTATTCTGTGTTTGGCCAGTCCTCTTCCAAATTTTCTCTAGTATAGTGTGGAATGATCAACAGGGATAGCCATGAAACGGTTCTGATTCTGGTCACTTAAGGGTTTGGAGAAGGACATATATTTTGTTTGCAAGTTTTATAGCTTATTTTAAAGATAACAAACATTGGTGACTGGTTATCCATAAGATCTCTTTATTGAAATTACTTAAAGCGATATATACATGCTAAATATCACTAGACATCTGGGAATCTTTTTTACAGACAGTTGGAAATGGAGTTGTCAATAAAATTAACTTTCAAATTATTTATAATTAATTTAGAACAGTGTCAGAATTTATTTTTACTTTGATGTTATAGAGTCTGTGATGGGCTGGCGCCCTGCCCGGGGTTTGTTTCCTGCCTTGCACCCTGTGTTGGCTGGGATTGGCTCCAGCAGACCCCCGTGCCCCTGTAGTTAGGATATAGCGGGTTGGATGATGGATGGATGGATGTCATAGAGTACTTTGTGTTGGTGTGTGGCAGAAAACTTTCAGTTAAATACAGTATATCATGTTTTCATGCAGCAGCACAATAAAATGTGATAAATCCTACGGAAAAAGTGTGTGTACTATGCAGTTAGGTCCATAAATATTTGGACAGAGACAACTTTTTTCTAATTTTGGTTCTGTACATTACCACAATGAATTTTAAATGAAACAATCCCTTCATTTCAGGGGCTCAAAAGTAATTGGACAATTGACTCAAAGGCTATTTCATGGGCAGGTGTGGGCAAGTCCGTCGTTATGTCATTATCAATTAAGCAGATAAAAGGCCTGGAGTTGATTTGAGGTGTGATGCTTGTATGTGGAAGATTTTGCTGTGAACAGACAACATGCGGTCAAAGTAGCTCTCCATGCAGGTGAAAGAAGCCATCCTTAAGCTGCAAAAACAGAAAAACCCCATCCGAGAAATTGCTACAATATTACAAGTGGCAAATTCAGTTTGGTACATCCTGAGAAAGAAAGCAAGCACTGGTGAACTCAGCAACGCAAAATGACCTGGACGTCCACGGAAGACAACAGTGGTGGATGATCGCAGAATCATTTCCATGGTGAAGAGAAACCCCTTCACAACAGCCAACCAAGTGAACAGCACTCTTCAGGGGGTAGGCGTATCGATATCCAAGTCTACCATGAAGAGAAGACTGCATGAAAGTAAATATAGAGGGTGCACGGCAAGGTGCAAGCCACTCATAAGCCTCAAGAATAGAAAGGCTAGATTGGACTTTGCTAAAGAACATCTAAAAAAGCCAGCACAGTTCTGGAAAAACATTCTTTGGACAGATGTAACCAAGATCAATCTCTACCAGAATGATGGCAAGAAAAAAGTATGGAGAAGACGTGGAACAGCTCATTATCCAAAGCATACCACAACATCTGTAAAACACGGTGGAGGCAGTGTGATTGCTTGGGCGTGCATGGCTGCCAGTGGCACTGGGACACTAGTGTTTATTGATGATGTGACACAGGATAGAAGCAGCCGAATGAATTCTGAGGTGTTCAGAGACATACTGTCTGCTCAAATCCAGCTAA
This sequence comes from Erpetoichthys calabaricus, assembly GCF_900747795.2. Taxonomy (NCBI): domain Eukaryota; kingdom Metazoa; phylum Chordata; class Cladistia; order Polypteriformes; family Polypteridae; genus Erpetoichthys; species Erpetoichthys calabaricus. The sequence continues at coordinate 128,067,883 of NC_041402.2, read as the reverse complement.
ATGCAGTCAAATTGATTGGGCGGCGTTTCATGATACAGATGGACAATGACCCAAAACATACAGCCAAACCAACCCAGGAGTTTATTAAAGCAAAGAAGTGGGAAATTCTTGAATGGCCAAGTCAGTCACCTGATCTTAACCCAATTGAGTATGCATTTCACTTGTTGAAGACTAAACTTTGGACAGAAAGGCCCACAAACAAACAGCAACTGAAAGCTGCTGCAGTAAAGGCCTGGCAGAGCATTAAAAAGGTGGAAACCCAGCATCTTGTAATGTCCATGAGTTCAAGACTTCAGGCTGTCATTGCCAGCAAAGGGTTTTCAACCAAGTATTAGAAATGAACATTTTATTTCCAGTTATTTAATTTGTCCAATTACTTTTGAGCCCCTGAAATGAAGGGATTGTGTTAAAAAAATGCTTTAGTTGCCTCACATTTTTATTCAATGTTTTGTTCACCCCACTGAATTAAAGCTGAAAGTCTGCACTTTAACTGCATCTGAGTTGTTTCATTTAAAATTCATTGTGGTAATGTACAGAACCAAAATTAGAAAAAAGTTGTCTCTGTCCAAATATTTATGGACCTAACTGCAGAATGCATTGACCCCAACACATAGCTATAATTAAAATGCAATTTTATGTTTTTTATGTAAATTTTTATTTATGAGCTATATATTGTGGAGTAGCAGTATTAAAATTTTCCCTTAAAAAGAGGTGTTTCTTCAGGCAGCATCATTCACAACAGAACATAATTTGTTTTTCAGGTCACTGTTTATCTGGTAAACTAAAGTCAAAGTTAACTTTATTGTCATCTCAACCATATACAAGTATACAGATAGACAAAATTGCGAAGCTCAGGGTCCACAGTGTAACAACATGACGTGCAAATAATAATTTAAAAATAGAATTAAAATTTAAGCTAAAATTAAAACACAAACAAGACAAGACATTGTGCAAAGACAAGACAAAGAAGTAGCAGCAATATTGATGTGTAAGATATGTAATATAATAAATAAATAATAGATATAGATAATACAGAAATTATCAGTGTATGATAATAGTTGTTTAAGACATGTGTAAACAATGGCAGGTCAGAATGTTTCACAGCAGAAGGATAACAAGAGTGTCAAAATACTTAAAGGTCAGTAGGAGATTTTCAGTTCTTTTCTACCTGCACACTCGTCTTTGCAGAACAGTGGCTCACATGTATAAAAGTTCTGTTTTTAGAGGTGGTTGAGGCCGTGTGGAAGGTCCCAGGGGTCAGCCTGGTGTTAAGGAGTCTAACAGCTTTGGGGTAAAAACTCTCCTGCAGCCTGTTAAGAGGTTACCAACCTATTTCTTTAATTATATACAGTATTCATAACTGTGACATGTTTTGTTTGTTTATGCATGATCCAACTAGACTTGGAATAGGAAGCTAAATTAGAATTGTTGTAAAACTAACATTAGCCGAAAATGACTTGTGTATAATTAATCAAAATATTTTTATATGCAAATATCTTCAGATAATTATCAAATCGACTAAGGGCAGCATCAGTGAATAAATAGATATAGTGAGAGAAAAGCATACTGCATTGGAAGCATGATGAACACTAATAAACATCAACCCAAAACATCTTTTCTGAAAACAAGTGTTTAAGATCAAGTCTGATGAAATTCAGTTTCACAAATATGATATCTAATATTTTTTTTATCTAGTTTAAAAAATGTAGCAAAAAAATACTGTAATCTACGAAATATGTTGACTGTCAGTGAAAACTGCTGGCCTTAAGAGAATTAAAGATTAAATATTGAACATGAAAAGGCTATCGTGAGATACCAAGTTACAAAGCATAAGTTATATACTGTACTGTTATTTTTTATCAAAAACTAATTTTCTAATATGTCTGTGTGCAAAGTTATTCGTAGAAATTTAATACTCAATGGAAAGAAAGGTCCCATAACTATACATATAAAGTATTTGATACTGGCAATTTTTCTATGAAAGAATTCACATCTGATCTTTTGAAAATAAGTACATGTTTTTCTCTCCCTTTTTTTAAAGCCTGAAGAACAGTATTAATAAAACTGTATTTTGCACTAAAAATTATGACAATGCATTTAAAAGGGAGGTATGATGTTCTTCACCCATCTTAAATTTAAGTAAAGATTAAATAATGTGTAGAGACTCTTAACTCCTCTATTTCTAAAGCCCTTTCTTTCACATTCATGCTTCAACAGTGAATCATCTTTACTTTTCTCCTTTATGCAATTTCAAAAGTCAGTATTTCTTTTGACTTAGACGCTGTAGTGGGAATATATTCATTTAATATAATCTTTAAAGATGAAAAATGTAAAAAGTAGCTTTACAAAAAGTGTAGCAAAGATTTGATTCTTCTTTGTCTAATGCTGGGTGAGCCACTTGCAGATGTATGTTTTTCATTTATAAACCACATAGCAGATGCATAATTATAACTAGTAGGTAAAGAAGCAAAAATACAGAAAAACATGTATGATTCTACTTTTAAAACATTATTCTTGGTCATCTTATGCTCTGTGTATGTGTGTATCTATAGATCTTATGGTTATTCCAGTTCTGTTACCATAGTGTTAAGAGGTTACCAACCTATTTCTTTAATCATATACAGTATTCATAACTGTGACATGTTTTGTTTGTTTATGCATGAAATGGCAAAATATTTCTGTTTGTAAAACCCATTATTTAATATGAAATTTGGATGATGCAATTCTTCTGAACCAAAAAAGAAAAAAATTTGATAGTAGTTAATATCTTTAAAATGGTAGATAAATGTTCTTCTATTGGATCATCACATTTTAGTGTCCTCATTCCATGCATTCTTACACTAAAATGCCCTCAACTTTGGCAAAGTATAATAAGAAGAATAATCAGACTTTACTGTTTTGTTTTATTACTTAATGTTTTCCTCCTTTTTTAATTTTGTGAACTGCAAAGCTGTATTTAAATTTTCTTAAATATTAGGTCAACTCACATACTATGCAATAATATGACTAGCTTTATATAATTTATTTTATCTAAGTATATGGTATTTGTAAATTCAAGTAATTGCACTTTTACTTAACCTTTCTTATTCTGATCCATGCATTTGAAAGAGTACAAAAAAAAATTGATTAAATTCTTAGAAAGCTACTTAAAGAAGTTATTTGTAGTTACGCTTGAAGGATTTGTAATAAAGCTACATTTACTGTGATTAATTTAGTGCTTTGTTCTGCTGCTATGTTTTGTTAGATTTTAAATAAAAGTAAAAAATAAATAAATAAATAAATCACTGGAATGAATAAACAAATTTCTTAGCAGAACTTCTGCACATTTTTAATGACTAACATAACAGCAACTACAAGATGGATCAAGCCTACATGCCTATACTTTGAGACTCAAAATATCATTATTAGCAGAGAATGCATGTACTGTGCATACAGAGATTGTGCCAGTTGTTATTCTTTTGATTTTGTTTCTTCTCCTTGTTACATTTTTAAGCAGTGGATTTGGGACTGAGGGCTAATTGGAATAGATTATTTAAATTCATCATTCCATATATTCATTTTCATAACCCCCTGTTTTGGTGATGTAGAATTCTAGAGTGACCCTATTCTCCCTTTCACACTCTTTATTACGTAGACCTGAACAAAATGCTCCAAATCCCAACTAAGGTACTTAAATGTTGACACTCCCTTTTGTTTTTTATAACCTCAGACAACGTGATAGACTACCAAAACAGGCAGGAGAGAAGGCTTATACTTTTATTCATACAAAGATTTTTTTGTGCTCAAAACAATAGCATAGTAAAATAATGAGTGTTGGCAAAATAAAAAAAATTGGTAAACAAGCTTTTTATCTTAATAGGAATCCTAAACATTCAATATGCTTAGACTTGTCTGGTGAATCTCTGTCTTGGTGGTCTCTTAAGCCAGAATGACCTCTGGATGGGCAGAGAGACTGCATGTTCCTTCGTTGGATAACATAGCAGATACCCATCAAGGCGTATTAGCCCTGCAAATTCTTTAGTCCATGACAAACTTCTTGGACCCGTCGGGGTGTAGTATATTTAAAAAGTGATGTCTTTCAGTAAAACGGACTCTCATATGAAATAAAGGAACAGTGGCAACTGGCTACTGCATCAACTTTTTTAGAGAGATTAATATCCCTAAGAACGTTTTCTGAAATACAGGCCAACGTCCATTTTATTTATCTGAAATACAATACCACACAGTGCAGTAATTGCACCAAAGGCTAGGCAAGATTATTGGTGTAATTGTAAATGAACGTCAAATCCACAGGATATTGTGTTTCTGTATGTAGCTCCATTCTGTCAGATTTATACTGCAAATATGGGTGTGCACTTGGATGTGTGTTTGAATGGAGATTTTTCCTTATTACACCTACAACTGTGATGGACAGATCTACTATTTACATTTATCTGTTGCTGATTCAGAAATAAAAAGTGATCATTACACTTATTAATAAAGTAGATAGATAGATAGATAGATAGATAGATAGATAGATAGATAGATAGATAGATAGATAGATAGATAGATAGATAGATAGATAGATAGATAGATAGATAGATAGATAGATAGATAGATAGATAGATACTTTATTAATCCCAAGGGGAAATTCACATACTCCAGCAGCAGCATACTGATACAAAAAACAATATTAAATTAAAGATTGATAACAATGCAGGTAAAAAACAGACAATAACTTTGTATTATGTTAATGTTTACCACCCCGGGTGGAATTGAAGAGTCGCATAGTTTGGGGGAGGAACGATCTTCTCAGTCTGTCAGTGGAGCAGGACAGTGACAGCAGTCTGTCGCTGAAGCTGCTCTTCTGTCTGGAGATGACACTGTTTAGTGGATGCAGTGGATTCTCCATAATTGATAGGAGCCTGCTGAGCACCCGTCGCTCTGCCACAGATGTCAAGCTGTCCAGCTCCATGCCAACAATAGAGCCTGCCTTCCTCACCAGTTTGTCCAGGCGTGAGGCATCCTTCTTCTTAATGCTGCCTCCCCAGCACACCACCGCGTAGAAGAGGGCGCTTGCCACAACCGTCTGATAGAACATCTGCAGCATCTTATTGCAGATGTTGAAGGACGCCAGCCTTCTAAGGAAGTATAACCGGCTCTGTCCTTTCTTACAGAGAGCATCAGTATTGGCAGTCCAGTCTAATTTATCATCCAGCTGCACTCCCAGGTATTTATAGGTCTGCACCATCTGCACACAGTCACCTCTGATGATCACAGGGTCCATGAGGGGTCTGAGCCTCCTAAAATCCACCACCAGCTCCTTGGTTTTGCTGGTGTTCAGGTGTAGGTGGTTTGAGTCGCACCATTTAACAAAGTCCTTGATTAGGTCCCTATACTCCTCCTCCTGCCCACTCTTGATGCAGCCCACGATAGCAGTGTCGTCAGCGAACTTTTGCACGTGGCAGGACTCCGAGTTGTATTGGAAGTCCGATGTATATAGGCTGAACAGGACCGTAGAAAGTACAGTCCCTTGTGGTGCTCCTGTGTTGCTGACCACAATGTCAGACGTGCAGTTCCCAAGACGCACATACTGAGGTCTGTCTTTAAGATAGTCCACGATCCATGCCACCAGGTATGAATCTACTCCCATCTCTGTCAGCTTGTCCCTAAGGAGCAGAGACTGGATGGTGTTGAAGGCGCTAGAGAAGTCTAGAAACATAATTCTTACAGCACCACTGCCTCTGTCCAAGTGGGAGAGGGATCAGTGTAGCATATAGATGATGGCATCCTCCACTCCCACCTTCTCCTGATATGCAAACTGCAGAGGGTCGAGGGCGTGTTGAACCTGTGGCCTCAGCTGTTGAAGCAGCAGCCTCTCCATGGTCTTCATCACATGTGATGTCAGAGCAACAGGCCGGAAGTCATTCAGCTCACTAGGACGTGATACCTTTGGGACTGGGGTGATGCAAGATGTTTTCCAAAGCCTCGGGACTCTCCCCTGTTCCAGGCTCAGGTTGAAGATGTGCTGTAGAGGACCCCCAAGCTCCGATGCAAAGACCTTCAGCAGTCGTGGCGATACTCCATCTGGACCCGCTGCTTTGCTGGCACTTAGTGGATTTAAATAAGAAAAGACGTCATGGTGGATGGCACAGTGGCATGCCTAATCCCTTACCCTCGCACAGCATGGAAGAATGTTGGGGTGTACATGGGTGTGCCTTATAATGGACAGACATCCAGCACAGAGCAGTTTTCTCTTTAGTTCTGCCTGGATATGCTCTGCTTCAGCATGACTCAGTAATATAAGAAGTGATTTCTGAAAATGGGTGAATGGATGGAATGCATTGGTTGTGGTGTTCGTTCTTCATTTAAACCAGTAGCCTCACAGTCCAAGATTTAAACTTTTAAAACTAAAGTGGAGAAAACTGAATTTCTTTTAATTCAGCTTTCAGTACTCTGTTTATGGAATGTTATTAGTTTTTGTCTTGGAATTACTAAAGGAAATAAAATGAATAGCTTCAATAATTTGTCTGTGGAAAGAAAAATCGAAAACTCAGTTGTACACCATCAACCAATTTAAGTCAGAATTGTGTCTTGTATCAGTAGTTTGAAACTGTGCCATATGTGTTATCATCGAGCAATGTGACTAGATATGTTTGTAACCCTTACTTCACTCCTCTGTTTGCTGCTTCAGTCTAATGCTGCTCTTCACATGCCGAGCCTGTAATGATGAAAGTTTAGATCACTGGTAAAATGTGCTGCAATTTGGTTTTAAGTTAATGAGTTGGTTTAAGATATCACACCCTGCAAATAAGAGTTACTGTACTGCATCATTAATTTCAACAATGTAATTAAATAAAATATACAGCACTGTAAAATTCCCAGTGCCTAATAAATGCAACCTTTATACTTGATCACTCAATAAAGCATAACAATAACCTATACAACAATATAGTCTCATTTTTTTTCCAGATTTCACCCTGGCATTTACACATTTGCAATGTATATATTAATTTTTGTTAAATTAAAAATGGCTCTTAATGATGTTTGCTAAAGTATACATTTGTATGTTTTACACACATTTTCTATGTCCCAAAAATGTTTCCTGTCATGCAAAGTCATTGCCTACATCAGTAAATCTTATCAATGGTAATGTTTTCTCATACACGAGTCCCCAGAAAATACCAGCATACACAACCTTAGCAAGCAGTCATTACCGACTAATTAGAGGATAATTTCATAGTAGATTTTGATGTCATGGTGATGCTGAATTTATTTTCTGCCAATATATTACAAATGAATAACATATTAATTGGTTCCACCAGGAATGCTACTGGAAATGTATGTAATTTATATGCTGTTAAATATCTAATGACAGTTTTTCTGTTATTTCTATGAAAACCTCTGAAGTAATTTTCCATTGGGTTATGCATTATTAAAGAGGGGGATGGTGGTGCCATCATTTTACTGTCTTTAGTAGATTGTTAGGAAACGAGTCAGACAATGTGTTGAAAAGGTTAACTAAATATAATGAAATGATGCATTTGTACGAGATTCATTTTACTGATGGTTTTTTTTTCCACTTTAAATAGCACTACAGATGATTTATAAGTAATGAAATATAGAAATAGGTTAAATAGCTTAAGCAACACACAGTGGAAAATAGACATATATTCGGGGTGGGGGGGTGGTGAGGCTTCATTTCCACTGGTACAACTGTTGCAGTATGAACCAGTTGTATTATGGGCCTGTGATTTGTAAATAACATTGGATGAAAAGCATAAGCATAAGTACATTAATAGCTGCGTTATCCAAATTATTTGTTTAATATGCAACGAGCCGCTACACAGTTTGATAAAGATAGTTTGCAAGCCAGCTATAGGTGCTTTACATCAATTTATTCTGTACCTCACTTACCTAGTTCAGCATTGTAGGGACATGGGGTCAATCCTGGCAAGACTGGGCATAAGGTTAGAACCAGTTTACCCCATGGTACAGTCACCCACATCTTCACATACTGCACCAATTAATCTAGCATGTGCATCTTTTGACTTTGGAAGGAAAACCCTGCAGGCACAGGATGAACATGCAGTTTTTGTGGATAGGTTTACAGCAGTGAGTAAAAATAAGCATCAGAGAGAACCAGCTACCTCTTCAAGCATCTCAAACTAACCATAAAAATCTGTTGTCCTGTATAAATAAATCATATTTAGTAATCCATTTTTTTATACGAGTATAAGTTGAATTTCTTTGCAAACAGTAAAAGAAAAATTAAAGTTAAAAAAATCTATACGGGTGCCCCTGGTTAAACACCACCCTAAATTCCGACAAGCTCTTCTACCTTAAAGTGCTTTGTATGGAGTCTTGTGAAACTACTTTTCTTTTAGTACGTCACTTCTGGACCAGCATCTCTGGCTAATTTCCTTTTAAGTGACTGTGTGACATTTACAGTGCTAATTAATTGAAAATACACACATATCAAATGAAATAGCTGCCACAAGGCACACACGCCTGCTCCTGTAACACAAAGGTCAGATGGGCATTATGCAACGTTCAGATCTTGTTGGGATGTTAATGTAGCACTGCCATTATTGCTCCCACAGAAATGACGAACACTTTAATTTGCCTCTTTCACATTACACAGTATTTAATTCGAAGTTGAAAATTTGTACAACTTTTTAAAACACTATTTCTATAGTATATTATGTCACTTTTCTCCTGCAAGATACACATTACATTATTAAATACCTGACAATATCAGCACCAGTAAAGACTGATGTTCTGCATCTTTGGCAGTGTTAATTTTTCTCATCTTTCCATGACATTTTTCATTATTATTTTAATGTACTGCTTGCCCAGTACATTTCTGATTCTTAATTTCTTTTTTGACTTTAATTATTATCTGCTTTTTCCCTCATATACTGAAATATTATGTCCACTTTGCAAAATATGAAATTTAAGCAAGAAAAAGTTTATATATCAAGCCATTAAATCTTGTTTTCCTTATTGTAGGATTTAGTGACTTTTCAAAAAAAATGTATTTAGAATTATTTAGCTAATTGTAAGAAATCTTGCTCTGCTTACCCCATTAGCATACTTTAGCTAAATAAAAGCAAAAAAGATTTTGCATATCCGTTTCTTGCAGTAAAGTGACTGAGTGGTTCAATTGCTTAGTTAAGTATACTGAACACAAAAGCACGAGAAAACAGAGATAACAGGTCAAAAGAAGAGGCAGGATAATAATCAGTATGATCTTTATCAGCAAACAACAAAGCACATGCTAAACAATGACTGAACCCATTGCATATCCCAACACTTACAATCTTATAACAGACTTCAGTAATCAATCTCAGAACTCTGAAGAAATTGCAGGGCTTGCACTCCATCCTACTTTGGCTGTTTCCTTTATCTTCTCACTTACAACTCATGAATTCGACATGAACGTTTTTAAAAATTGCATGTGTCCAAAATACTTACTTTCTTGAGAATGGAAATTAATACAGTACATGCATGCGTTAAACTGAGATAGATTTATAATACTGTAAATTGTTTATTAATTGTTTCTTGTAAAGCACATTTGCAAAAGTGTTATTTTGAAAGTCATCATTAAGTCAGAAGATTATAGCTGTATGTTTTCCCCAACTGTATGTTTTTCATGACATTTTTGTTATATCAACTTGGTTTCTTTCTGATTTCCTTTTATTTATATGAGTTATAAACCATCTATATTGTCACAATTTAAATCAAGGGACACAGTGGCTGCAGGCTTTTGATCCAAACCTTGTTACTTAATTAGAAAACAATCCTTGCCAATAACAGGTCTTATTTAACATCTTAACTTGTTGGTGTTTTAACTTTGCAATGTTAGGTTATTCTTAAATTGTAGATTTTTTTTCTTTCTAATGAGAGCATCCAAATGACCTGAAGCCTAAATAGGATGAGTAATTTTCAGTTCTTCACTTTCTCTTCCGCTTCCTTTTGTGTACTTTATTAAACCAAATAGTGCATGATAAATACGTACAGGTGTCAAAGGAAATAACTTAGATGGAGAACTGTTGATTTCTCTGACACTTGCATCATTTTCCTAATAAGGAGCAATTTAAAACAGTGAATGCAGCCTTTCAAGATAAACATAAGCAATTAGGAGTTGAAAATCGTAACAAGCAAGAAAACTGAAATGAAACAATCACTTGATTAATAAATGCCTTATCAGCAATAAATGACTTCTCATGAAGCAATTGGTTTGGAACAAAAACCTGCAGCCACTGCAACTATCCAGGACTGATGTTGCTAACTCCTGACTTAAAAGGTCTGAGCCTTAAATAGTAAATCGATTAAATGAAGTTAATTAGCATCAAAAATTGGTCACTAATTAAGAAAATGGTTAGAATGAAAACCTGTAACCACTGTGGTCTTCCAGGATCGGAGTTGGACACACCAATTTAAAGTGTCACTCTGGTTTATCTCAGGCATCTTTGCTTTCACACACATATATATGACCTGCGAGTTCCTGTGAGGCTGAATCTCAGTACTTTAGCAAAACCAGCTCAGGTACATCACGGGGTGTTCAGCACTATTGATGCTTTGGCTCAGCACAGCGCCAAGACCTGTGTCCAAAGCATTGGTCTGGAGAATGAAAAGATAAGAGAAGTCAGGAATTCTCAATATGGGTGTTGAACTAAGGGCATTTTTTAAGGCACTGAATGCTAGTTCCGTTTTTTTTTTTCTTTTTATCACATACCATGTTAAAAGGGACCATTTTCTTTGTCAAGTCAGTCAAGGGCGCAGGTCTTTCTGAGATACCGACGGTAGTAACTTGCTAAAACAAGAAAAGCTTGAACCTGCCGCTTGTTTATCAGACGAGGCCAGTTCGTTATGGCATCAACTTTGGAGCACTGGGGTCTAACAGTTCCCTCACCCACTAGGAAGCCTAAATATTTGGCCTCCTGTAACCCAAACAAAAATTTCTTGGATTAATACGGAGTCCGGCTTTGGCTAGTGTCAATAAAACTGTGCATGTTCATCCCATGTGCTGAAATAGATGACCACGTCGTCCAGGTAGGCAGCACAATACGAGTTATGGGGCCTTAAAACTCTGTCTACCAGACAGATAAAGCATAGTACCTCTCTCCCTGGGCCCAGCAACAATCCATAAGTTCTGTGGACAGAGGACAAGAGGTGATTATATGACACAGCCCCCCACACTTAAAACAGCGGGGAAGACCTGGGATTCTTTTTTTGTTAACCGGAGAGTCTTGGGTTCGGTGGGCGGGCTCAAGATTAGCAACAAGTCCTTGTCAAGCTCCATGAGCAGACCGTTCAGATCTCTCCGACTCGATGACGTTCTATTACCTCTACAAGGGCATCCATATTTTTGTAGAGCTGTCTACGGACCTGCTGGGCGAGATGGTCTAGTATTACGTTAATTCATGTTTCACAGGCAAGGTGTTCTACTACTTGCCTGGCATTATTCACATCTGGCTTTAGCCAGCAGCCGATCTTACCCCAGATCTCAAATGCTTGAGCTCTCGTGGGTTTATCCAGATTGAATCTTCACAGCCGCCATTCTCTTACCTGTTGGCCAGGGGTGATACCATAGCTCTTGTAAATCATGCCCTTTAATGTATCTTAGTCATCAGCCTTCTCCTTGGGGAGATCATAATAGGCCCTCTGCACATAGCCTTTCAATTACGATGAGAATATGTGGGCCCAGTCCATCTTCGGCCAGTGATTTACGAGTGGCAGTCCGCTTATAAACCATCAAATATTACTCAATATCATCCCCCTCCAATAGTGCTACTAAAGGAGGAGGGGGAGACCGAGCAGCCTCTAGTCTTATCGCTTCTACCGCGGTAATTTGAGCCTCTGCCAACTGGGTAAGTGTTTTCCCGACTTGGAGTTTTACGGTTTGCAGTTCCATAAGAATTGATTCCAGGACAGTATGCAGATTGTGCTCTTCAGATATCCTTCCTCGAGCAATATCCTGCCAACTACACCAATCTGTAATAAGACAACAATGGTCATAAAGGTTTGGGGAGCCTTCCCCATATACTGTAGTATGAGATGATCTGAGTAATTAATTCAGACTGTTTACAATATAATGAGACACAATGGACAAATGAAGGCACGAAATGATGGATCTTTATATAGATTTGGCCGGAAGTGATATACAGAGGAAATTAGGACTAAGATGGAGATGACTTGGAACCAGAAACCGGAAGTGACATCGGGAAAGGATGGAAGGCAAACATTCATTGCGGAAGTGAGTCAGTTTTATGGAGATATTCTGGAGGTTTAGAAAGATACGGACTTTATTGTTCCATTTTTCTGCTGGATATGAAAGAGAGAGGTTAGTACTTTGTTCCAAGCCCGACTTTCTTGTTCTATCATACTTTGTTGAGCCTGTTGGCCAAATTACCCATGCATGATATATAATATAATATAGATAATATAGTGAAACCACTAGGGCACGTACAGCCGGCCCTAACCTGACATTGGCAAGCAGGCACGACTTTGCCACACAACACGTATTTTATTTTCAATTGGGGAGCATTTCACCCTGCTCCCCACAGCACAATACATAAGCAACAGCACACAATCAGTCCCTTCTTCCTCTTTCTTTGTTTCTTAGCTGCCTCCACTACAGCAATCTCAGTCTTCCTTCCTCCCAGCTCTGGCTCCTGAGTTGTGGCAGCTGTCCCCTTTTATAGAGCACCCGGAAGTGCTCCAGCTGTTCCATGATCACCTTCTGGCTGCACTTATGGGTGTGTCGGCAACCCTGTACAGGGGGGCTCAGCCGTTTTCCACATGGCCCCTGGCGGTGGCCTTGGGCCCCAGCAGGGTTGAGCTTCCCATGTAGCAAGCCAGGGGCGCTGCCCTCTGTTGTCCTGGTGGAGGTATTGCCCCGTGCAAGCTCCTTCCCCCGGTCCTTCCTTTACAGAGTGTCCCAGCTGGGTAAGAATCCCAGTTGCCCATTACAATATTTGTGTATATATATATATATATATATATATATATATATATATATATATATATATATATATATATATATATATATATATTCTGGCCCTCAAATGCTGCATGTACCAGTTGAACTTTGTTTATATTTCACAGCCGACCTGAGTGTTGTTGCTGACCATGTCCATCCCTTTATGACCATAGTGTACCCATATTCTGATGGCTGCTTCAAGCAGGATAAAGCGCCATGTAACAAAATTCTGATCATCTCAAACTAGTTTTTTGAACATGACCATGAGTTCACTGTACAAGATCTCAATTCAATAGAGCACATTTGGGATGGACCTGGGGACCCGGGTTCGCTTCCCGGGTCCTCCCTGCGTGGAGTTTGCATGTTCTCCCCGTGTCTGCGTGGGTTTCCTCCGGGCGCTCCGGTTTCCTCCCACAGTCCAAAGACATGCTGGTTAGGTGGATTGGCGATTCTAAATTGGCCCTAGTGTGTGCTTGGTGTGTGGGTGTGTTTGTGTGTGTCCTGCGGTGGGTTGGCACCCTGCCCAGGATTGGTTCCTGCCTTGTGCCCTGTGTTGGCTGGGATTGGCTCCAGCAGACCCCCGTGACCCTGTAGTTAGGATTCAGCGGGTTGGAAAATGGATGGATGGATGGACATTTGGGATGTGGTGGAATGGGACCTTTGCATCATGGATGTTCAACCAAAAAATCTGCAGGAACTGCGTGATGCTATCAAGTCAATATGGAGCAAAATCCCTGAGGAATATCTCCAGCATCTTTTTGAATCTATACCATGAAGAATTACGGCAGTTCTAAAAGCAAAAGGGGGTCCAACCCGGTACTAGCAAGGTGTACCTAATAAGGTGGCCAGTGAGTGTATATACAATATGTAGTGTATGATTTTTATTTGGGCGGCACGGTGGCGCAGTGGGTAGCACTGCTGCCTCGCAGTTGGGAGATCTGGGGACCTGGGTTCGCTTTCTGGGTCCTCCCTGCGTGGAGTTTGCATGTTCTCCCCGTGTCTGCGTGGGTTTCCTCCGGGCGCTCCGGTTTCCTCCCACAGTCCAAAGACATGCAGGTTAGGTGAATTGGCGATTCTAAATTGGCCCTAGTGTGTGCTTGGTGTGTGGGTGTGTTTGTGTGTGTCCTGCGGTGGGTTGGCACCCTGCCCAGGATTGGTTCCCTGCCTTGTGCCCTGTGTTGGCTGGGATTGGCTCCAGCAGACCCCCGTGACCCTGTGTTCGGATTCAGCGGGTTGGAAAATGGATGGTTGGATGGATGGCACGGTGGCGCAGTGGGTAGCACTGCTGCCTCGCAGTTGGGAGATCTGGGGACCTGGGTTCGCTTTCTGGGTCCTCCCTGCGTGGAGTTTGCATGTTCTCCCCGTGTCTGCGTGGGTTTCCTCCGGGCGCTCCGGTTTCCTCCCACAGTCCAAAGACATGCAGGTTAGGTGAATTGGCGATTCTAAATTGGCCCTAGTGTGTGCTTGGTGTGTGGGTGTGTTTGTGTGTGTGTCCTGCGGTGGGTTGGCACCCTGCCCAGGATTGGTTCCTGCCTTTTGCCCTGGGATTGGCTCCAGCACAGTGACCCTGTGTTCGGGTTGGAGGATGGATGGATGATTTTTATTTTATTTTTTTTTGTATCTTTCGTGTTTTTTCTCAGATTATAAAGATGGGACGTGGCTTTATAAAATGAGTTATGAGTTCAACTTTTGACTTATGCCTCCACTTTAACCTATTAAATTCACAAATTTATCATATTGTAACCAGAAAAAAAGTGCCAAATCAAGGCTAAAATAATGAAAAGGTGCATATTTATTCATCCTTCAAAGGCAAATACCTACTTCTTTTTACTTTATATCGGCAAAGTTTAGTCTACTTTTTTAGTTATTTTGAACATCATCATTTGGACCTGTTACCCTCTGTTTACCCAAAACACACAGTTGCCAAAGCAGCTTTAATTTCACTTTCTTATGTATCCACCTTAGAATTAGTTATTTTTCTGAAGATGGAAAATGGATTACTAACCCTATACATTTTATATCAATAAGCCTAGTATAGGTCTATTTATATGCTAATAACCTCAATTTCTTATGAACACATTTTATGATAAAATTATCTTTATGGGCATTTTCCCCATTCAGAGTTTGTAAATATGTGTGTATAAACATTCTAAATATAGCTTTTTTACACCAGTAGTATTTAAGGGTCAGAACTGTGATAACATTGAAGTGGATGTGGGGACACTAAGATTCACACCGTCCGATGACAGTTATATGTTTATTTTATTGTGGGAACCCCATGCAGGAACACATCCAGCCTTGACCCGGCTCACACACTCACACCCTGAGCAACTGATTACTGACACAATTAATTGAGAAATCATAAAGTAATAAAAGATATAATAATCAAAAAATGAATAAACAATATTGCACAAAATGCATATACAATTGCCCTCCCCAGTTCCCTGATGGCGATGATTATTTATATATACTACACAACAAACAAAAAACACTAACAATGTCATCCAAAAGAAGACCAGTATAGCACGGTCAGATAATGGATGTGTCAAATGAAAAACCCTGATAACAACCCTCCAAAAGCAATGTAAAGTTTTGTCCTACCAGGTTCCAGTTGCAGTGTGAGGATTTGAGATGATTGGGAGCACTCCCCAGATGAAGACAAAGTCAACCAAGACAAATTCACACCAGCAAGCAGGCACAGGACAGCACATATATCGAGTTAAAACTGTAATTCAAGCTAGTGGTAATTTGTAATCTAAAAGCATGTGTGATGAGTAGAAAAAAGAAAGAACCTGTTCGATCAATCTTCTTCCCAGCAGCCTCTGCACCCTCTGAATCTGCCCAACAGTGTTATACTTCCGAGGCTTCTGTGAGATGTAGTTTATTTCAAGTAGCACTGCTACAACATTCAAATAGTTTTATCAAATTTTTTTCTTTAGCATGTCATTTTTAGAGTTTCAATTACTTCAAAAAGTAGTTATCTTGTTTTAATTAGTTATAAAACATTGAAATCAAATCCAAATACAGTTATAAAATAACATAGGATTGTTTATAACATGGTCACTTTATTTAATGCATGCTCTTTTCAGGTGTGCATATCATGATATGTTCTGTTATTCTCAAATGAGCTATGGTAGATTTCCATGTGAGACACTCTGCATTAGCTGATGTATATTGAGATCCTTTTATATTTAGTCATTGAGTATATTTAATTAGATTCAACATTTGCTTGTCTCATTTATAATAAACACATGTAAGGGAAGATAACACAGAGTTAAAGTTTGGGTTTTGTATACATCTCCCTTCACTAGGACGGCACAATGGTACGCAATGCAGTTGGTTTTTTAGACTCAGAGCTGCACATGCCTGGGTTTTAATCTCAATTCAGGCCTCATCTGTTGACTTTGAACATTGTCACCGTGTTGGCCTTGTAAGTGTGAGTATGAGATTTTGTGTGAATGTTACCTGTGCCATGACTTTCATCTCTTGCCTCCCTAGATTGGACTGAGGGCATTTCAAAACTGAATGAATGCAGTCTAAAATTGACACTATTTATGAAAAAAAGAAACTAAAAAAAAATACATGGAAACGAAATAAATGAAAAATTTGGCTGATTTTAGAAAAAATTTGTAAATTGAAGCCAAAGTCTAAGCCATTAATGATGAGAATTCTGAATGTTAAAGATAAGTAAAAGCTGCACTATTTACACAGAAAATATGGTAGATCATCAAATTCTATGTAAGGTTGAATTTACAACTATGATTGACACATTAAAATAATAAAAACAATGGTTAGAGCAGAAGCCTTATTACCACAGTGATCCTCCTTGACCAGAACTATCACTGTGTTAGGTGTTAGTACTACCAAAGAATAGTTAATAAGTGTCTACATATTAAATTAGCAGATACTCCAGAATAAATATGAAATTAACATCTGCTAGAGAAAAGACCTTTAGCATCCCTGTTTCATTCAACCTGAACTTATTGCCATAACAAGAAAAGGATTTCTAAAAGACAATGTAAGTTTTTTTTTCAATTTCCCATTTTAATTTTCAAAAAGTATGCTAAACTAATAACTACATTATTACTTTTAAGGCAAGCTGCTAACTCTTGCCATAAAGAAAGCCTTGGATTGCAGAGCTAAACTCCATGTTACATTACAAACCAACTTCTTGCTTTGGAGGGAGAGTATAAAACATGGTACTGTACTACTAAACTGAAATGTAATATACACATAGTAAAAGCTTCTTTGTTACTGCTGCCATGTAATGAATGTCTTATTTTCATTGACAGTATTAAAACTGCATTTGCCCACTTTTTAAATCTGTTTGTACATAGGTCTTATTTTATCCTGTGTTTTTGCAGTATTCTGACTGGGATGGATTGATTTTATTTCATGCTGAATCTCTTTTGTCTTTCTCTGTTTATAGCAGAAACTGTTGCCTTGTTATCTTCTGTCATCTTAGCATGATGTCGCTTAACTGGCTGGTGCTTTTGACTTGAATAGTCCTTTCTCTTTCACTTTAAGCTTTGCCATCATTTTCCCACAATCTTAAAATAAATTGATCTCTGTACATTTCTCTCTTTTTCCCTGTCCTCCAAATGCCTGTTCGCATCCATTCTTCTTATAATACTCTATTGTCTCCTATGGTGTTTTCTAACATTATGTAAATCCTTGTAAACCTTTTCTTATATCTCATAACTGAACTAGATGACTAATCTTTATTTAAGAATACACTATCCTTTCACACCATCTTCCACTTGATAGATCCTCTAATCCCAATTATTATTTCTGCCAGAGAAATATATAAGAATATGCTAAAGTATTTGACTTTCTCAAAATAGCCTCCCTGTCAGCTTTTTAATGTAATGTTATTATAGATTTCATTTGCTCAGCTAGTTCTTCTTTTTAAGTGATAATATTTTACTGTCTTTGCCCTCTTCTTAATACTAAAACAATTACCAGCTCATTTTTTATATAAAAGTGCAGCTCAGTATGTTTATCTCAATAAGGCAGCAGCACGACTAACAGTATGATTTATTGGCTTCTAACAGTTGATTCAAATCAGAACTGTAATGGTGGTAATTCAGCTGGCTGTTGACTGATAAGAAAGGATAGGCCTATATGAGAACAACTTTGTTGCCCCAAATGAGGGACCAAATAGATGTTATTGCATTACATTTACATTGTTTCACATACACCAATCAGCCACAACATTAAAACCATTGACAGGAGAAGTGAATAGCATTGATTATCTCTTTACAATGGCACCATTCAAGAGGTGGGATAAACTAGGCAGCAAGTGAAGAGTCAGTTCTTAAAGTTGATGTGTTGGAAGCAGGAAGAATCAGCAAGCATAAGGATCTGAGAGACTTTAACAAAGGTGAAATTGTGGCGACTAGGCAGCTGGCTCTGAGCATCACCAAAATGGGCAGGTCTTGTTCAGTGTTCCCAGGATGCAATGCTTAGTACCTACCACAAGTAATCCAAGGAAGGATAGCCGGTGAACTGGCAATACGGTAATGGGCTCCCAAGGGTCTGTGATACATTTGGGGAGCGAAGGCTCAACCTCATTTTGGGTTGAATTGAATGACATGACTTTGATAGATTCTCCCTCTGCTCTGAAGTAGCTGTTTTGCTGTTTAAATTAACTAAAGAAGAAGAGAGAACCAAAAGGGAGAAACTTATAGTCATCATTATTCTGTGAAATGATGAGGAAGGAAATATGTGGTAGTGTCTTAAGTCAAAGTGGTTGTTCTGGTTCCTGGATCTCTCCAATTTCAAGCCTGATGTCATGAACGCCCATCGTTTTTATAACAAGAAGGCTAATGCTACCCATCCAGCTCTGGTGATTGTCAAGTTTTTAAGATATTCTGACTGGCAATTTATTCTGTAAGAAGCTAGGAAGGCAAAATCCATAACTGGTCCAGGCCATAAGTGCTCGCATTGCACAGGCCCATAAAGCAAAGTCCTTAGTGCTGAATGAAGCTCCAGGACATTGACATTCACCTAGTGTTACTAGGGCTGAGTTCTAAGTACTAAATGCTCTGTAATTTTATTTCTTTCTTTTAGACTGTTCTGTATTTAAACAATTTGTATTTTGTTGTATTTTGGCATGGGGTAGGTGTTTCAGTGATGAAGGTTTTTTGTCTTGTATATTCCTTGTTTCCACACTTGACCAGGAGCTATAGTTTTTAGGTGTTTATTGAGATATTACTGGGTTGTGGGGTTAGGTATTCTGAGATAACTGGTAATCCATTATTGCAATCTTCTCATACATTTTAAGTATGGTTCATGAACTCCAGAGAGTTTGGATGTTCATTACAGTCCTATGGTCTACCCCTCCGAAGAGATTGACTGTTAGCAATCTTTTGCAGCATAATAAGGCAGACATAGCAATTTTTCCAGAAGCACAACTCTTATCAAGATGGTCAGCGTGCTGTGTCTAAGCATTATCTTGTTGCTGCCTCATCTTCCACATCCACCCATAAGAGTGGTGTCAAAGTTTTCTTAAGGCAATTGTTACCACTTAGGAGTCTTGCCTCCAGTGAAAACTATGGTAGGTTCTGCTCTGGGAAGGTTAGGCCTGTGTTTGGTAAGTGTTTAACTTTCTCCCCTGGGAAAACTTCTACGTGATCTCAGAACGGTACAGGTACATACAGCCTGAAGGGGAAATGTTGAAAAGCTTGGTGCAAGGATAGAAAAGAGCGGATTGCTGTTCTTCCCAGACTAAAATGTTACAAGATTCACAAATGTATTTTTCCAGTGGACATAATGTTGTGTACATCCCTGTGTGGATGGATTGGTGTCAATGGTTTGATGAACAACACTGTTGGTTTTGTTAATTTGCCATACAAATTACACTTTAACCATAGCTTTTTTTCCAACCATTGCATCTACTTCAATGAGTAGTGATGCTAACATTGGACCTAAACCTGCCGTTTATGTGGACAACCACTTGAAAAATGAGAGGTAATGAATAAAACTCTGTTATCACCCATGATTAATGCAATTATTGCCTCTTCCAGACTCACTTAACTAATGCACAATCATTTATTTCTGGAAACCTTTTAGAGTGCTTACAAGCATTTTTCATAGGGCAACTACAGCTAATACTGGTGTGTCTAAGTAGCATTCGACACAGTGGCATTAACTTACCTTGTACCTAACTAGCCAAATATTCATTTTGGATAAAACAAACATTTTTCATTACATGTGGAGCTTACCCAACAAATGAAGGGATTTTATGAGCACTAAAGAGCAATGTAGCCTTTTACATAATATCACAAAGTAATTAACTTTAATATGGACAAACTTTATACTTCCTTTTTTTATTACTTATAGGACATTCTACTTGGCTTTATAGCAGAACACAACTTTCCATTTGCCTTGGCACCACAAGTAATAGACTTGTCAAAAACACTGTGCTATGATCAGAAAGCCCACCAGAGGATAATAACATCACACGCTGCAGCATCCTAGAAAGTGACGCTTGGTTTGGCATATACTTTGACACTAAACACCTTAGAGAATATGAGCAAAATGACATTTTTTCTTAATATAAATAAGACAGCATGGGAGTATTAAGCATCTTGGAGTGCTACATGTCTAAAGAATACAGTTAAGTCATTGTACAGCACCTTGCAAAAGTTGACAGCCAGTCTCTGTTTAATAAAATTAAGTAACAGAAGCATGTGAGCAAAACCCTGCTGAAGATCATAGAATCTAGAGTTGAGAAACAAGCTAGAAAAATATACTAGGAATCTGCAAAGATAAATTCAAAGAATTATCGATTTATTTATCATTCTGGAAGAGGAAACCAAGTAAAGGAGTTTTTTTGTTGTTAGTGCTGAAGGACACACAAGTAGTGTTGTATAGAAACACTCAAATTTATAGATACTGTTTTCCAGAAAGAAATACATATTTCTGTTGAATTCTAACTGTGAGTCAGATACAAATTTTCCTCGAGTTTAATTTAGATTCTGCTGTCACATCTCCCTTCAGCTATTTATCCATCTGACCGCTTTCATCACTGCAGCAGTCGAGGTAGTGACATGGAGCCCTAACCAGACGGTTGCTTATGTCAGTCTTGGTGGCAATCCTGTGACACTTTTGGTGGGAGAAGTTTTCAAGCTGAAGAAAGAGGTTTTCCATATAATCTTAGCAGGAAGGTCTCCAGTTTTGACTGATAAGTACTGGTAGACCAAAAAGATAGCAAGTACTATAGTGACCATAGAAAAATGATTTTTGCACAGCCTTGAAACATCTATCTGATAAACCATACAATGATGCAATATGGCACCCAGCCTGTCCTCAGTAAGAGCAGCAAAATTATGACTTCAGCTGGGTAGGAGCACTTGCAAGATATTCTGTTCTCATTTGTATTGTTCTCCTTAGTAGTGGCAGTATCTGATGTATTGGTTGACCTTGAGTCGGCCTCTGTGGCTGAAGTCACTGTAGTGATGTAAAAAACTGTTGTGGCAGAGTTCACAGGGTTTTTGACATCTTTCCAGATATGCTGACAGCACTTGGAATTATGTGAGCATTTTAGCTAATACATAGAAGATGAGGGCATTGCCTTGGGACTGGCAGACTGGAATGTTGGCCACCATTTCTAGAAACACTGAAGTATATAATGACTAGCAAAATACCCGCGCTTCGCCGCGGAGAAGTAGTGTGTTAAAGAGATTATGAAAAAGTAAAGGAAACATTTTAAAAATAACGTAACATGATTGTCAATGTAATTGTGTTGTCATTGTTATGAGTGTTGCTGTCATATATATATATATATATATATATATATATATATATATATATATATATATATATATATATAATATATGTGTATGTGTATATGTGTATATATATATATATATATATATATATATATATATATATATATATATATATATATGACAGCAACACTCATAACAATGACAACACAATTACATTGACAATCATGTTACGTTATTTTTAAAATGTTTCCTTTACTTTTTCATAACCTCTTTAACACACTACTTCTCCGCTGCGAAGCGCGGGTATTTTGCTAGTCTACATATATATATATATATATATATATATATATATAGACATACATATATACATACATACATTCACATATATATATATATATATATATATATATATATATATATATATATATATATATATACATATTTACATATATATATATATACATATTTACATATATATATATATATATATATATATATATATATATATATATATATATATATATACTAATAAAAGGCAAAGCCCTCACTGACTCACTCACTCACTCACTCACTGACTGACTGACTCACTCATCACTAATTCTCCAACTTCCCGTGTAGGTGGAAGGCTGAAATTTGGCAGGCCCTTCCATTACAGCTTACTTACAAAAGTTAGGCAGGTTTCATTTCGAAATTCTACGCGTAATGGTCATAACTGGAACCTCTTTTTTGTCCATATACTGTAATAGACTGCAGCTCGATGGCCGTGGGAGGTGGAGTTGCGTATCGCTTCATCAAGCCTCCCAACGTAATCACGTGAACTGACTGTGAACGCAGTATGTAGAAAACAAGGAAGAGCCCCAAAGAGCGCTGAAGAAAACATTCATTACACAATTGAGATGGCAGCGAAACAATGGTATGCAATACCATATTCGCGACATACAAGTTTAATGAGAAGACACGAGGTATAAACGAGACTTTGGATCACTTTGTAACAGAGTTAAAATTGCTGTAGCGAGAAACTTTTAAGTGCCGGGTCTTAGCTAACATTATATAAAGCCATGGACATCGCAACATCACACAAGAGAGCGGCTCACGTGAACTGACTGAACGCAGCACGAGTGATCACTCATTACACAATTGAGAAGGCAGCGAAACAATAAGAAGCGAGCGAGTGACGCATACAAGCATATTCATAAGTGCAGCTACTGTGGAAACAAAGCACGGTGTAAACCGTAAGTTTAAATTAAGTTTATAGAAACGCTCCCGCTGCTGTTTGCAATACCATATTCGCGACATACAAGTTTAATGAGAAGACACGAGGTATAAACGAGACTTTGGATCACTTTGTAACAGAGTTAAAATTGCTGTAGCGAGAAACTTTTAAGTGCCGAGTCTTAGCTAGCATTAAATAAAGCCGTGGACATCGAAACATCACACAAGAGAGCGGTTCACGTGAACTGACTGAACGCAGCACGAGTGATCACTTCGATGAATCAAACCTGTTCAAAAAACACATTACTCAATTGATAATGTAGGAAAACAATATGAAGCGACTGACGCATACAGACATATTCATGAGTGCAGGTACTTCGGAAACAAAGCACCGTGTAAACCTAAAGTTTAAATTAAGTTCATAGACCTACAAAAGGTTGCCATTGATTTGAGGCAAGATTGCTTTTCTCCTGTACAACTATACGTTGCATTCTCAACAGTAAGCTTGCACGGCTTGGTCATATTACAACCGGAGTGCTGAACTGACAACGTGGTATACAAAGAGAACTATAACAATCGTAATAAACGAACAATAAAACAGCAGAGAACCCGTGGATTAAATAAAAAGGCTGCTTCCTTGCGAAGCAAGGAAAAAGGATGGCCTTATATGGCGTTCGTTTATAAAACAGCGGAAAAGCTGTGTAAAGGCTGCTTCACAAAAAAACAGCAGAGCGCCTTATATGAGCAGGCAGTCAGCTAAAGAAAGGAATCAATAAATAACTATAATCGTAATAAACGAACAAAAAATAGCGGAGAATCTGCGGATTACATAAAGGAAATGGGTACCTGAACAGAAAAGTGAGTCTCAAATAGCTACACAATAACTATAACAATTGTAATAAATGAACAATAAAACAATACAGAACCACTAAGCAAGGAGAAAGGACGGCCTTATATGGCGTTCGTTTATAAAACAGCGGAGAGGCTGTGTAAAGGCAGCTTCACAAAAAAACAGATCCTTAACAATATATAGGCAAATCCCCTCGCTTCGCAGCGGCGAAGTACTGCTTTTAAATTTTTATTAAGAAGAAAAGAAAACCTTTTTAAATTGAGGGAAAATATACCAATAACAATTTGTTAAGGATCTGTTTTTTTGTGAAGCTGCCTTTACACAGCCTCTCCGCTGTTTTATAAACGAACGCCATATAAGGCCGTCCATTTAAAACAGGTAACCCCCTGAAGCTAAGCATGTTTGGGCCTAGCTGTATTTGGATGAGAGACCATGTAATAAACTCTTGAATTGGTGCTGGAAGAGGTGTTGGTGTGGACATCAGGGCGCACTTAACCATGTAGATTGTGTGTGAATCCAAATATCCCAAAGCAGTGATGGTGACACTGTTCTGTTCTTTAAATGAGACGTAAAACAGAGGTCCTGACTATCTGTGGTCGTAAAAGTCCCTGGGCATCTTTCTAAAAGAGTAGGATGCTTCCCAATGTCCTAGCTAAACTGCCCTTTCATTCTAGGCCTCTAATCATCCCCTGTCCTGTATTAGCTAATTAGCTTTCTCACCCCTTCATAACCTAATAGCTAATGTGTGGTGAACGTATTAGCACCGGAATGTCTGCTGTCATATCATCCAGGAAGATGCTAGACACTCACTGTCTATTTAAAGTGCTTTCAGTCAGTTACAATGCATTATTTACATGTAATTAATTCATTGTTAATTATTAAGGATTGCATCTCCACTATTTTCAGATGATTCTGTCCTCTTGCCATTTTCAGACTATGATCTTAGTTGAGTAGTGGAACAGTTTTTTAGGAGAGTGTGATGTAGTTAGATAATAAGCCAGTACCTCCAAATCTGAGGAGATGGTCATTTCCCAGTAAAGAATGTTTTATTGTGTTAATGTAAGGATAGACCAGCTTCTTAAAGGGTGAGGAGTAAGTTTGTTGGTATCATGTGCCTGAGTGAGGGAAAAGGTGACCAATGAATCGGTGCAATTATGGATTTTGCTCAATACCATGGTGGTGAAGTTGGTGCCAAGTCCATAGAGAAACCTTTCAGTTTACATTAGCCTCTTCATGTGGGGTCAAGTGCTCTTTGTAGTGACTGAAATGAGGTTTTTGGGCAGGGTTGCTGGACTTATAATCCATGATAGGAGAAAGAGTTCAGCAATATGGAAGAACCTTGGAATAAAACAGTTGTGAGAGTAGCCAGTTGAGATGGTTTGGGCATATAGTTGGAATGCACATTTTATTGTCTTACATAGGAGGTGCACAAGGCACTGCAAGAAGATCATTGACATGCTGGAGTAGTTATATTCTTCAGCTAGCTTGGAGTATCTGCAAATTCCTCACGAGGTTTTGAAAAAAAAGCTAATGAGAATAAAGTGACCTAGTGCGCTCAGCACAATATGCTATGGTCATGAGCCTAATCAGGAGATGCTGAATAAAATGATGATGATGACTTTGTTTTCAGAATTTTTCACTATTCCATTTTTCACACTCTTTGACAAGAAGCTTTTTTCAGGCATTGTTTTACCTCAAAGTGTGAGTTTCTCATGTTGTCAACCTACTTCTCTCAAGGGTAATGTTAAGTGGTGAGAAAACCTTGCAAAGACAGCTTTCTTGTATTTTGCAGCTTGTCTTGCATGGAAACATATCCTTGATGTCAATTAAGATTAGGACCTGGATCAAGTGTAAATCTTTTTTTGTCTTGTGTAAAAATAAATAAATGAATAAATCCATCCATCCATCCATCCTCTTCCGCTTATCCGAGGTCGGGTTGTGGGGGCAGCAGCTTGAGCAGAGATGCCCAGACTTCCCTGTCTCTAGCCACTTCTTCTAGCTCTTCCGGGAGAATCCCATGGCGTTCCCAGGCCAGCCGTGAGACACAGTCCCTCCAGCGTGTCCTGGGTCTTCCCCGGGGCCTCCTCCCGGTTGGACATGCCTGGAACACCTCACCAGGGAGGCGTCCAGGAGGCATCCTGATCAGATGCCCGAGCCACCTCATCTGACTCCTCTCGATACGGAGGAGCAGCGGCTCTACTCTGAGCCCCTCCCGGATGACTGAGCTTCTCACCCTGTCTTTAAGGGAGAGCCCAGACACCCTGCGGAGGACACTCATTTCAGCCACTTGTATTCGCGATCTTGTTCTGTTGGTCACTACCCATAGCTCATGACCATAGGTGAGGGTAGGAACATAGTTCGACTGGTAAATTGAGAGCTTTGCCTTACGGCTCAGCTCCCTTTTTCACCGATGCAGAGCCTGCATCACTGCGGACGTCGCACCGATCCGCCTGTCGATCTTCCGCTCCATTCTTCCCTCACTCATGAACAAGACCCTGAGATACTTGAACTCCTCCACTTGAGGCAGGATCTCACTCCCAATGAATAAATTATATATTTAATATAATTTTGTTATTTTAGCTGAGCTAGATAGGTTTTAATAATTAACAGTATCATTAGTACATTTTGGTAGAACTCCATTTCTTTGCTCAATTATTGCTATGTACATTTAGCAGATTTTAATGATTTGAAATAGCCTGAGAATTAATAATGTAACATTATTGATTCAGCGAGGGAGGTTGAAACACTGACATTTATAACTCAATGAAGAATTGAAGTCAAATTTACTGAACATGACCATTAAATTAAAAGACTGACTCTGTCCCTGACTCAGGTGATACACTAAATATAAAAAAGAGATTAATTTGCAGAAAGTGCTACATGTGGGTAGGCCAGTAAAAATGAAAGCTTTTAGAAGAGAGACTGCAGTTTTAAAAATGACAAGGGCAGCTGATTTGCCAAAATTTAACAGGAGTTTCAATTGCCTATCTGTTTATTTAAAAAAAGTATAGCAGGAACACTTCCATAAATTAAATGTGCCTACTTATTTACATTTTAGAAATTGTATTATGTTTGAGAATTACTAAACAAAAGAGTTTTCTGAATAATTACTGTAGTACTAGGGTGTTGTACCGTGTTAGCCATTATGAATGTAGAGAAAAGCCAAGCAAAATGACACCTTTTATTGGCTAACTAGAAAGATTACAATATGCAAGCTTTCGAGGCAACTCAGGCCCCTTCTTCAGGCAAGATGTAATCTGAATAATTACTGAAAGACTACTGCATGGTCATTTGAAGAATGAACTGTTTGCTTCTAATAATACTCAGAATATTGGTACTGCTTTTAACATGTGTTTATTCAATGAAAACAATATTCTTTTGTGATATACTTCCTTTCTTTGTTTAATTTGTTTAATCCAGATCAGTATCACAGTTAGGCCTTAGCCTAACATTGCAACTTCGAACAAAAGACAGCAATTAGCTCTGAACAGGACACCAATCAATTACATGCCATAAACACTCATAAGGGGCCAATGTAGAGTCACCATTTTACCTAACATCATTCCTTTGGAATGTAGGAGTAAATCTGGAGTAAGAAACATATGCAAACATGCAAGGATTTTCGCCCCCTGAATTTCTCCTGGAAAGGAAGTGTGCAGGCCTGGATGTTATCCCAGGACTCTGGAGCAATAAGGCTAATTTTCCAACTTCTACACCACTATTCTTCCCTGAGATATTGTTTAAAAATAAAATTATTTATGATATTTAAATTTAATTATAATGAATAAATAGGTATTGAATATGAACAAGTGAATGGATGAGTGGGTTTTGCTGCAATTTGTATAAATTATAATTTTAATTGCTTGCATTTAGCGACATTACAAACTGTGATTTTTATAGTATGCTTGAGTTACAATCAAATGTGGTTAGAAATTAGCAAGTCATGAGAAAATTGTAGATCATTAAATATCAAATGAAGCTTAATGAAAGCACTATTTACTTAAAAATATCTAGAAGAAACTCCAAAAATATTTTTATTATAAAGTAAGATCAGTGACTAGTGTAACAAAATCAATTACTTGATTACTGTCGCATTTCATAATGTGCATAGCTTTTGTTTTGGAGAAAAATTGCTGCATTTGTTCAATTGATTAAACAAATATATCATCATACTACTTTTAAAAATGCAAGTTTGATTTTAATTCATTTACACAGTATATTAGGATTGTGCTTTCAGATATATTAAACTTTGTTTTTATAATTAAAACAAAATGTACCCTATGCGTATATAAAATTGTTGTAATGTTCTTTTGATAAATTAAAAATGTCTCCATGTTCCTTAATACTCCCTTATCCTACAAGATGTTTCAAAAGCTCCCATTTTGTTCCCTTCCTAAAAAAAAAAAAGGAACAAGAACAGCAATAGCACATCGCAAGGCCTGTTAAATGCTGATGAGGTAAAATGAGTGCTAGGAACGTTTCAGTTTTCTTAGAATAACCTTTGCATGATCTCTCCTTCAGTGCAGTAGCAATTTTATTGATCCTAGGTAATGTGTTATACCTTGAATTTTCGTATTTTATTATGCAATTTTCAATAGAATATTTAAAATATTGTTCTAACACAGTGGTACTCACACAGTCCTCGGAGATTCACATTAGTTAGCATTTCACACACATCAAATTTTATTTTAAAAAAGAAAGTATCAGCGACTTCACAACTTGGTCGATAATATTTAGCCTCAAGTTTTCAGCACCTCCAAAATGATCTTTTTAGTTTGAATAGCCAGATTAAGCAGTTGTTTGATGGATGGTATGAAGAGTACTGCTCTAGCAAAGTCAAATTCATTAAAAATAATGGAATAATAATTGTAGAATTTATGGGGAGTTTTTTTAA
This sequence comes from Erpetoichthys calabaricus, assembly GCF_900747795.2. Lineage (NCBI taxonomy): Eukaryota > Metazoa > Chordata > Cladistia > Polypteriformes > Polypteridae > Erpetoichthys > Erpetoichthys calabaricus. Next base: position 128,039,225 of record NC_041402.2, on the reverse strand, counting down.
ATATATAATTTAAAAAAGAATATATAATAGTTTTACACTACTTGTCATTCTACAATGTAGTGTCATTTTGTTTAAAAATGTGAGGCTGAAAAATGTAGTGACCACATCTCCCTTTCAGACAACAACCATCGTAACTGTCCTGGTTCACTCCTTAATGAAGTAGTTGAGCAATGGCATGCATAAAGTGAAGATATAATCCTAGCATCTACTTCAGAAACACATCCTTCAAGGCCCCAATTTTGTGTGACTTTTTTCTCCTCCCACATCCCTAATGTTATGTTAATTGGCCCAATGTGAGTGTATGCTTGAGTGTATCCTACAATGATCTGGAGCTCCATTCAGGGCTGGTTCTATCCTGAGTAGGTTCTAAACATTGCTCGACTAAGGCATGGATGGATTTTAACTATATGCATCCATTGTAAAGGACCATATATACTGAAAAGTTCTGCATGAATAGGGATTTGAAAACCATATTATCTTAAGCATTGGCTTTTTGTATGCATTAATATTCTTAAATAGGGGCTTGGAGATTTTAATTTCTTCTCACTGGTAAGGTAGACAATTTTCTGTTTTTTCTGTAAGTAGTTTGTGACCTGAACAACACTTCCTAAAATAGCTTTATGTTTATTAGCTTGGACTGGCTACAGTGGAATCTCAAAGCTGCCCTGTGAAAGAACAAAGTTCTTAATTCAGCAGGTGAGACATGCAAGAGAACACTCAGTGCCGCTTTTTACTGATGTCCATCAATGTCCTACCTCGCTAATCTCATTCAGGTTATTACATTCTCCTACGTCTCTGGATGTATTTATCAACTGATAATACAAAATTCATCACAAAAAGGCTGTCATATTTAATTACTTGCTGTTTACAACTTTAAAAGTCTTTTTACCTGAGGTACTTGATAATGCAAAATTTATTACAAGATGACAGTCACATTTTACTACTTGTTATTTACAATTTTAACATTGTTTCCCCAACTTTTGGTTAAAATGAATTGCAGTGGTGTGATAGATAGCATTGTCACTTCTTAGCTTTTAGGTCCTGTTCAGTATTCCCTGGAGTACCAGTTATGTGCAGTTGATTCATTCTCCCCAATTTCACATTATTACTTATTATTTAGCTGATACCTTTATCCAAGGCAACTTACAAAATTTTTGAGAGATAGAACTGGTTACATTTCTTTGTTTTTTTTTTTGAGCACAGGCAGGTGTAATGACTTTCTTATAGTAACACAGTGTCAATAGTGGTGTTTGAACCCACAACCTCAGGATATGAATGCCAAAGCCTTAACCATTACACCACACTACCTGTTGAATGAGTTCCCTTTTGGTTATTTCTTCTTCTGCACAAAGGTATGCTGCTGTTTTCACTAACAAGTGATATTGATCAAGTGTGGGTAACTGTGGTTGTGTGTTTCTTATCCAAAGCTGCTTTCCATTTTGCAACAGCTGAATTAAGCAGACTTTGTTCCCTTCCAGTTGTAACTAGAAAAAGCTGTTTCAGAAATTGGGCATATGCTTGAATGAAGTGGATTTCACACTTTCATTATAGTTCCTCCAAATATCTTTTTACGTGTTCAGCAAGCTGCTGGAGATGTTTTCCCAGTCCTGTAGAAGCCAGTGTGTTGTTCTATGTTGCGGCCTCCTGAGGAAGCAATTTGAATTCAAAAGATGCACAATGCCTAAATAAACTCATCAAGAAAGTCTGCTACATTACTGGACTAACCATGGACACACTGAAAATTATTGTGGAAAAGATAATGACGGCAGAATTGGATACCATCATGAAAAATTCCCTCCTGGAGACGCTCTGTTGGAGCACTTTAGTCACAGGCTCATTCCTCTACAGTGTGCTAAGAAGCACCTCTGGGGGTCTTTTCTGCCTGCTGCTTTCAGACAGTTCAATGTTTCTTCCTGATGTCCCAGCCTAAATACTTATACTCTTTAATTTGCTATGTCTGCTTAGATATACATTTATTATTTGTTTATTATTATTTGATTGTGTTATTTGTCCTGTGAGTCTGTATATTTGTTTTTTTTATGTTTCTGCTGCTGTATATATCTAAAATTCCCCTTGGGATTAATAGTTTATCTAGTAGTAAAATTAAAATGATATATTAGTATTCCCAATACATTTCATCACTGTCTTTTAATCCATTAAATAGCATTCTATATAAAGCACTGTAACCTTAAAACACAAAGAACTGTACGTAGGGGTTCAGGCTAGTGGATGTTTTAGACATTGCTCATAAGAAACACCCTGAGGTATATACTGTACATTTATGATTAGGTTCCATTCTTTTGCTGAAAACATAGACTTACGCACTTTGTTGGATGATCTCTATAAAACAAATTAAGGAGATAAAGCAAAAGTATTACTCTCTCCGTTAGTCTATCTCTGCTAAAATACAGCAGCTATCATGCCAATGCTTAATTACTTAGATTTATTAATTTCAGATGAACTCTGTAGTCCATGGCATTTGGCTCACTGAAATGATATACACAGCTGAGAAATTAGAAGCATGTGCTGCCAAACATTTGTTAGTCCATAATAATATTACATTTCAAGTGCCAATGTGCTTTTCATTTGCCTAACATATTTTTATAAGTTGGAATATTTTTTCTTTGCTATGTACAGTTAATTAAAATATCACAAATGAATAATAATTTATTGTTTTATTATTCCGTTATTTATGTATTTAAATATTAAACAAGTGACCTGTAGATTTATTTTATATTAAGGAAAATAATAATAAGGACCCTTTGCTCTCTCAGAATTAATTAAAATTATTATTTTTCAGTTTGTTGCCATTTACATTTGAGCATGGTCTAATAAGTATTTATTAAATGTCTCTGACCCTTCAGTTCATTACATTGCTTTGTGTATTAACACAAATGAGAAAATATAACTGCCATATCTGTGAGCTGTGTCTATTTACAAACGCTCCATTATTGTTTTGTGGTACTGGGGAAGCAGATGGTTTCTGTATTCCTTACTTACTTAAATTGTGCCTCAAATTTAGCTACTCTGAGGGCACCAAAGTAGGGTAACTCTCCAAAAGTAGTAGACATCAGCAAAGGGTGCCACATGAGGTAGGTGAAGGCCTGTGGCAGATTATGGCGAGCAGGCAGCATGGGAAGGAGCTACTGTAGATACCTGGCCTTTTAATTAGGAACAGGTCCTTGAAAGTGCTAACCTTTGAGTAGGGTTTAGATGTCACTCCCAGCTCAGTGGTCCACTGAACTTGGAATTGGGGGAGGAATTCAGGCATTGGTGAGTGGGAATGTTTTATCCTTGGGAAAGTGGAAAACGCACCCTGTTTGAGAGTTAATAACTATACTATACAAATTTCTTTAAAACATTATGTTTTACTTCCCTTTTTGTGTATTTCCATTCAACAAGTAGCTATAATTTTAAATTCTGAGTTCTGCACCAGTACTACTTTTAGATCAGAGATATGAACAAAGGTGCCGCCAATAAAAGGAATATACTGTGTGTGTGTTTTATATATATATATATATATATATATATATATATATATATATATATATATATAGTGAGAAGAAGAGACAAGAGACATGGCAAGGTTTGGGGCAGCCACCCATATAATTCAGTATCCTGACTGCAAAAGTCAATGATTTGTTGCTGAGTCAAGTTTACAAGACAGTCCAAAACAGAACTGACTTCCAGGGAAAAGGTGTGAGGCTTTATAGGAAGTCTGGGGGAAGTGATGTCGTCCTCGGGGCCGGGACCAGAAGTGATGTGTCCCGAGACGAGGCAGTGGCTCCTGGTGGGATTTCCCGGGAAAGGCCTGCAGGGAACTCAGAAAGAGCATCAGTGCATAGGGGCAGACATTTTATCATTCATCGCTAAGCCCTCCAGCTGCCTCCTATGCACACATGTGTGACTATATATATAAATATATATATATATATATATATATATATATATATATATATATATATATATATATATATATATATATATATATATTTGTTTGAAAGCTCCAATGTACAGTACACATGCTGTACCTCCCACTTTGTTAGCCAATACAGTACTCTGGTGCATAATTCATTAAGATAGTGCCACATCTGTGTTTGTAAGAGAGTCACATTACAAATGCTTAATTGGGTCAAATCTGTTTTAATGTAAACTTTGAACCATTAATTCTCAGCTTTTTAAAAAGGCGAATGACCCTGATACTTAATAATGAATACGCATTGTATAAGAGCCAATGAACCTTTAAAATTGCATGTCTGTGAAGTAGCAATAGCATTCAGACATATTTTAAGTGAGACCTTAAGTCTCAATGCGATTCGAAAATGCAAATGTAAAAACATAAATAAAACATTTTCTGATCTTCTACTGATATTCTGTTACAGTTATGATGCTGTGAGTAATGCATTATAAATGAAGAACAACAGGTGCAGACAGCCTTAAACCAAAAAGCTATATGGTTTTATCTTTTGAAACTTGACAAGAATTCACAACTTTTTCCTCCAATTATCAGCCAATATACACCATATGTAATAATTTTTTGTCTCCTTTTCCCTTTTGTTGTTCCTGGGGTGCAGACAGGGGCATATTAAGAAAGTATATCAGCAAAATTCATGTGAACAATTTTATAGATCAGTCATTTTATATTTAATTGTACACAGTAGTAAATGACAAGACTGTATAAAGAACTGGTTGTGATTTTTTAATGACTTAGTTAAAACTGACATTTTTTGGTAAATAAAATACATTATAAGATTATTGTTAACTTCATTTGTTTAAAGCAAACCACTTTTTTGGTAGTAAAATTATTGCAGTTTTTTTTTTTTGTTATTAAGCGATTTATAACTTGTAGATGCAAGATTCTGATGGTAAATTCTTAGTAGCTAAGAAAAGAATAATCTTGTGTCAATCTCTTTGGTTTAAAGATTTTTATTTGTAATGAATATTTTTGACCATGTCTTTTTCCTGTAAAACTTGTTGCAAAACAATCCCAGGGCTGATATGTAGTTGATTATGTTGACCTTTTTTGTAAATCACTTTGGGAAAAAAGTGTGTACTAAGTGAGTGAATGTAAAAGTAAAGTCAATGTAAATATGGAATGCTATGCTTAAAATGTTCCAAATAATTGTGATTAGAAGCATATCACATTTCACAAATTGTGCAGTTTTAGTTTCAGGGATTTAAGTTAAACTACTGTAGCTGGAATATTGAGTAGCTTCTTGATCCCTTACCTTTCTCTCTTTATTTTCCCTGGAAAACTTTCAACTTCTTTTCTGAATTGCTTTGTCTTATAGCATTTTAAAGCCCACATATGCTTTTCCAGATGTATATTTTTTCACTTTCACCATTAACCTGTATGATGTTAAGGCTTTGCTTGAAGAAGATTACGGAAGTAATGCCAAATCAATATCTTTGACATCTTCTAGAGCAGGAGACAATCGTATTGAGGTTGTATGAATCTTCTCAAATCATGAGCCCACAGTATTTAGCCTTAATTGTTTTAGAAAAAAAGAGATTATACTAAATTTGCTTTGCTAGTTCTACACCCTAGTAACACATTCATATAGTGAATATGGTTGGTTGGTACCAAACCACATAGCTTTGGAGACCTTAGTCCAGTCATTGTGTACAGTATACTCAGTTTGCACTTTAACCCTATATGCCAGCCCTGTTTCTGCTCCATTTTCTTCCCGCATCTGATTTATATGTTTGTTTTACATGACTAAATGAGTATTTGTGTGTGTGCATGAGTGAGTGTGTCCTGTAAATGAGAGCCCTCATCATCCCTACCCTATACCTGATTCCGCTGGAATAGGCACATGCTTTTTACAGCACTATAGTACAATCAGTGGTTCCAGAAAAGAGGGGATAGATGAATTGGTTTTAAATGTACTTAGTTTACTTATATACAAAGCTGTTAGCTTATTTATGGTTTTCCCTTTGTTTCTTGAATTCTTGAAACATTCTGAGAATTCACTTATTTTGTGGAAATCAATACCGCTGCTGAGGATCAATTCAATCCAAAACAGCTCAATTAGGAAAGGTCAGACATCGCTTATGATATAAACTCTCATTCTTGAGTATGTATAGTCATATGAAAAAGTTTGGGATCTCCTCTTAGCCTGCATACTAATTTACTCTACTTTCAACAAAAAAGATAACAGTGGTATGTCTTTCATTTCCAAAGAACATCTGAGTACTGGGATGTTTTCTGAACAAAGATTTTTAGTGACGCAGTATTGAATGAAATTAAATCAAATGTGAAAAATTGGCTGTGCAAAAATTTGGATACCCATGTAATTTTGCTGATTTGAATGCATGTAACTGCTCAATACTGATTACTTGCAACACCAAATTGGTTGGATTAGCTCATTAAGCCTTGAACGTCATAGACAGGAGTGTTCAATCATGAGAAAAGGTATTTAAGGTGGTCAATTGCAAGTTGATTAAAGGCCAGAAGTCCATGTGACCGTCTGGAGTTTTTTTTTTTGTTTTTTCCGTCCTCCCTGGCCATCGGACCTTACTCTTTTTCTTTGTTAACTGATGTGGTCTTATTTTAATTTCTTTTTTTGTCTTTTATTTTTCTTTTCTTCATTATGTAAAGCACTTTGAGCTACTTTTTTGTATGAAAATGTGCTATATAAATAAATGTTGTTGTCATCATCAAGTCCTTCCATGAAAACCCTGAATACAATGAGGACTGATCATTTATGTTAGGTAGAATGTCTAGAGGGGGCTGGGCAGTCTCATGACCTGGAACCCTTGCAGATTTTATTTTTTCCCCAGCTGTCTGGAGTTTTTTTTGTTTTTTCTGTCCTCCCTGGCCATCGGACCGTTCTTTTATTCTATGTTAATTAGTGTTATTTTAATTCTTAGTTTGTCTTTTTTCTCTTTCTTCATCATGTAAAGCACTTTGAGCTACATTTTTTGTATGAAAATGTGCTACATAAATAAATGTTGTTGTTGTGCTTCCCTTTGACTCTCCTCTGAAGAGTGACAGCATGGTATCCTCAAAGCAGCTCTCAAAAGATCTGAAAACAAAGATTGTTCGGTATCATGGTTTAGAGGAAGGCTACAAAAAGCTATCTCAGAGGTTTAAACTGTCAGTTTCAACTGTAAGGAATGTAATCAGGAAATGGAAGGCCACAGGCACAGTTGCTGTTAAACCCAGGTCTGACAGGCCAGGAAAAATACGGGAGCTACATATGCGCAGGATTGTGAGAATGGTTACAGATAACCCACAGATCACCTCCAAAGACCTGCAAGAACATCTTGCTGCAGATGGTGTATCTGTACATCGTTCTACAATTCAGCGCAATTTGCACAAAGAACATCTGTATGGCAGGGTGATGAGAAAGAAGCCCTTTCTGCACTCACGCCACAAACAGAGTCGCTTGTTGTATGCAAATGCTCATTTAGACAAGCCAGATTCATTTTGGAACAAAGTGCTTTGGACTGATGAGACAAAAATTTAGTTATTTGGTCATAACACAAAGCGATTTGCATGGCGGAAGAAGAACACCGCATTCCGAAAAATACCTGCTACCTACTGTCAAATTTGGTGGAGGCTGTGTGGCTAGTTGAGGGACTGGGGCCCTTGTTAAAGTCGAGGTTCAGATGAATTCAACCCAATATCAGCAAATAAATGAACAGGATAATGTTCAAGCATTAGTCACAAAGTTGAAGTTACGCAGGGGTTGGCTATTCCAACAAGACAATGACCCAAAACACAGTCTACAAAGGCATTCATGGAAAGGGAGAAGTACAATGTTCTGGAATGGCTGTCACAGTCCCCTGACTGACTCACTCATCACTAATTCTCCAACTTCCCATGTAGGTAGAAGGCTGAAATTTGGCAGGCTCATTCCTTACAGCTTAATTACAAAAGTTAAGCAGGTTTCATTTCGAAATTCTACGTGTAACGGTCATAACGGTCAACAACGTCCCCCATGTTAAACTTTCTTATTTATGGCCCCATCTTCATGAAATTTGGTAGGCGGCTTCCCTGCGCTAACCGAAACCGATGTACGTACTTATTTCGGTGGTATGACGCCACTGTCGGCTGCCATATTGAACTTTCCAATGGTCTTTGTTACTTATGGACCCATCTTTAAGAAATTTGGTACACGGGTTCCCAAATCTAACATATATACGTTCATAGCCTGCAGCTTGGTCGCTGTGTGAGGCGGCGTTGGGTCCCCCATCCCCACGTCTCCCATGTAGTTGGCTGCCTGCCTATATAAGGCCGTCCGTCACTCTGGTCTCTTCATTCCCTTCCTTGCTTCGCCACAGTATTCACGTCTCCCTGCTGATAACTGCAGCCTTTTTATTTAATGCATGGCTTCTCCCCTGTTTTATTGTTCATTTATTACGATTATAGTTATTGTGTAGGTATTTTAGACTTAGTTTACATTGTTCCTTTATCATTCCAACCGTACCCCCATTAACATGTCTATCAAGGTTATCACCATCGATCAAAGAACTGTCACTTACCGAGTGGTTTCCATGCCTGGAGATGGTGACTGCCTTTTCCATTCTCTGTGTTACATATTGCACAGCCATATCAGGCTCACTCTTGATATCCGGAGGAACATTGTGTCTTATGTATTGAATGACTGGGACAGGTTCAAGGTGTGGACTGATGACAGTACAGGAGATAATTATACTACACAGGAGCACTATAAGAGTGAAATGCTTAAGCCCTTCACCTATGGTTCTGCATGTGAGTTGATGGCTGCCGCTGAATTGTTCGGTTGTCGCTTTCAAGTGTACCGAAATGGCCAAATATTTTACACCTTTGGACAACCACCAATGCCTCTTAAACATCTTAGATTCACAGGACGATTTGAGTAGTGAACACTTTGATGTTTATGAATGTGTAAACTCACAAAAGTTGGATGGTAAGTTATCGATGAAACCGGTTGTATGCTTACAACGCTTGACAGATGCCGAATGTCACTTCAACACATCAAGTCCTGCAAATACTAAACGTAATTGAAACAAACAATGAAACTAAAACCGATTATGACAGGAGCAATCCAAGCTGTGAGAAAACAGTAAAAAGGAGGCGTGTCAGACGTCAAGGTACATTTTCTGATGCAGCTAGACGGAAACAACTTCATGACGCTGCCGTCAAATACTCGCAGAAAAATCCACAAGTTAATAGACACGCTGTCGCTAAATACTCGCAGGCAAATCCACAAGTTCAAAGACACGCTGCCGCTAAATATTCGCAGGCAAATCCACAAGTTAATAGAGCTTCTGTTTCTAGGTACGATCCCAGTAATGAAAAGTGGCCCTTATGAAAACAACAGGTTTGGCTCAAAAAAGCCGATTGTAGATTTGCGTACGACCCAAACATACATTATGAATCTGACAAAACAGTACACATTGGATCCATGGATGTTGACTGTGAGTATTGTCAAGCTCATAGGTGGAAATGCGAGTCTCCTGGATTGTGCTGTAACGGTGGTAAAGTCTCTTTCACTCCTTTACATAAGCTTCCTGACCTTCTTGAGGGCCTGTTAAATGGCGAACATCCTCAAAGTGAGCATTTCTTGAACAACATTCGAAAGTACAACAGCGCATTTCAAATGACATCATTTGGTGCTAACCAAATCGTTGAGGGAAATTTTATGCCTTCATTTAAAGTCCAGGGACAAGTATATCACTTGATTGGCAGTCTTTTACCTATGCCGACTGAGGAACACAAATTTTTGCAAATTTATTTCATTGGGGACGATGAAAAGGAAGCATAAATGTGGTGCACTAATGTTTCTGGAGTTAACACGCCCCTGGTGCAGCAATTACAAAAAATGCTGCATGATTGTAACACTTACAGTACATCCAAGACTTCCACTCCACAATCGACAGTATTTCAGATGAAGACAAAGACTTCAAAGTTATCATTAACGCAGACAAAAAACCATTAAATGCTCACAAAGGCAGGTTGAATAAACCTGCAGTACGTCAAGTTGGTGTTGTCATCGTTGGGCAAACGTTCGAGAATAAGGATATTGTCTTGAAAAGCAGAGACAGTAAACTGCAATGTATTAAGGAAACCCACAGATCCTATGATGCACTTCAATATCCCCTCATGTTCTGCTATGGTGAAGACGGCAATTCTGTGTCTATACCTCAAGTTCATGCTGCCAGTAAGTTACCTCGCATCCCCATTATACCCTCTGATCTCCCATTTCAATTCAAACGCCTCCAATTTCCTGTAAGGCTCTGCTTTGCAATGACAATTAATAAGTCTCAGGGACAGACCCTACAAAAGGTTGGCATTGATTTGAGGCAAGATTGCTTTTCACATGGCCAACTATACGTTGCATGCTCAAGAGTAAGCTCAGCGCACAGCTTGGTCATATTACAACTGGAGGGCCGAACTGACAACATGGTATACAAAGACATCCTTAACAAATAATTATTGGTATATTTTCCCTCATTTTATAAAGGTTTATTTTTCTTCTTAATAAAAATTTTAAAGCAGTACTTCGCCACTGCGAAGCACGGGTATTTTGCTAATCTCTATATAAAGTTTGAAAACTATTTCCCGCTAGGCTGTACCAGATTTCTGCTTTGGAGTTTGAAACACCTGTCTTTTCAGTTTAAGGTTCCTCTTCTGATATGTTAATTCCATGATGTATTAAGCTGCATCACAGAACATACCATAAACAAACTATTAGAATGCTATTTCTGTTCACACTACTTGTGCATGAAGTCCTGCCAGCACAAGCCAGTAGACTATTCAATACACATGGCAGCCACCTTGAGCCCTACTAGATTTCAGAGATTTTAATGATGGTGAAATATACATACTTACGCCAATGTTAATCTCTCAGTAATACAGTGTCTCTTGAATATGTCTTAACAGACACAGACAGGAATTCTACAGGGAAGGGAACTCTCCATAAACCATGTATTAATTAAGCTTAGCTTTCAGTTGTGTATACAAAGGACATTCATGACTAAAAAGGTCTTTCAAGAAACTTCTATTTCTGCACCACTTCATGCACTTTGTAAAGTGGAGCAAGTCCATTAAGTCATTGAACTGCAGAGATCATTCAAAGTATCCTCATCTTTTAATATTTAGCTATAGTCTTTTTGATGAGACACAACTGTTATGCTGTCCTTAGGAGCAGATTCCTCTTGCAGTAAACCAAAGTTTCTAGTAAAATTAGTGACTAATGGCAATGAATTTTAAGAATAATCCTTTGTGTTTCTGGAGTGCCTGCTTTTTTTATATGTCTCCTCTTTTTTTTATTTGTGGTGAGTTTTAGTTGTTTTAACACGCCTCACTTTGTTCTCAATTGAAAATGCCTCACACTGCTGATACCAGTGCCATAGATTTGGAGGTGGTCCTCCAGACCTGGGACTGACCCATTCTCCAGTCATTCAGAATGATTGTAAAAAGCTGTAGGGATGAGATGTCCTGCCATCAAGGTCTTAATAAGTCACATAATAATTTCAAATGGTACGTACGTTTGGAGAGAGTCATGGCTGAATGAAGCGGGATTGGTGGGTCCACCACATCTCAGAGCAAAGGGTACTTGGTGCATTTAGCTGCTCCTGCTTTGAAGTATTGCTATAGATCATAGGTTCTTAAAGTATTCAATGGGAACGGGTCTCATACAGTTTGTGAAGTGTCTCGCAATATAAGTGATTCCCCAATGGGGAATTTTGGCTATCGATGGCAGTTTTACAAGAGGAATGTGGCAGTCATCATGGAGTAGGTTTCAAAGACACTAAGGAGTGGAAGATGTGGTTGCAAGAAAAAAAAAACTCTAGATAATCACCTGGTTTGCCTATATGGATGGGATGGCCTTGAATGATTCATGTTTAGATGTTAAGTGGCCTACACCACATTAATAATAATATAATAATAACATTTATTTGTATAGCACATTTTCATACAAAAAAGTAGCTCAAAGTGCTTTACATAATGAAGAACAGTAAATAAAAAAAAATATATAACAACATAAGAAATTAAAATAAGACAATATTAGTTAACATAAAAAAAGAGAGTAAGGTCCGATGGCCAGGGTGGACAGAAAAAACAAAAAAAAAACTCCAGACGGCTGGAGAAAAAAATAAAATCTGCAGGGGTTCCAGGCCACGAGACCGCCCAGTCCCCTCTGGGCATTCTACCTAACATAAATGAACAGTCCTCTTTGTATTTAGGGTTCTCACAGAAGGACTTGATGATGATGGACATGCAGACTTCTGGTTTTAATTCTTCACTGTTGGAACATCATGGTGCTTTGAGTAGATGGTGGTGGCTTTCGCCACCACCAAAAGGACACCGGAAAAAGAAACAGAAGAGAGAATAGGGGTTAGTACAGATTTTAGAGCTACCATGGATAGTTATTATAATGAATTGGATATACAGAGTATCAAGATTAAATTAAAGTGAAATTATGAGAAGGCCATGTTAAAATAATGTGTTTTCAGCAGTTTCTTGAAGTGCTCCACTGTATTAGCCTGGCGAATTCCTATTGGTAGGCTATTCCAGCTTTTAGGTGCATAACAGCAGAAGGCCGCCTCACCACTTCTTTTAAGTTTTGCTCTCGAAATTCTAAGGAGACACTCATTTGAGGATCTGAGATTACGATTTGGAATATAAGATGTCAGACATTCCGATATATAAGATGGGGCGAGGTTATTTAAGGCTTTATAAACCATAAGCAGAATTTTAAAGTCAATTCTGAATGACACAGGTAACCAGTGTAGTGACATCAAAACTGGAGAAATGTGCTCGGATTTTCTTTTCCTTATTAGGATTCTAGCAGCTGCACTCTGCACTAGTTGCAAACGATTTATGTCTTTTTTGGGTATTCCTGAGAGGATTGCGTTACAGTAATCTAGTCGACTGAAAACAAACACGTGAACTAATTTCTCAGCATCTTTCAATGATATAAGAGGTCTAACTTTTGCTATGTTTCTTAAGTGAAAAAATGCTGTCCTAGTGATCTTATTAATATGCGATTTAAAATTAAAATTACAGTCAACAGTTACCCCTAAGCTTTTTACCTCCGTCTTGACTTTTAATCCTAATTTATCCAGTTTATTTCTAATAGCCTCATTGTATCCATTATTGCCAATCACTAAGATTTCAGTTTTCGCTTTATTTAGCTTGAGAAAGTTACTATTCATCCTTTCTGAAATACAAGTCCGACATTGTGTTAGTGAATCAATAGAATTGGGGTCATCAGGTGCTATTGATAAATACAGCTGTGTGTCATCAGCATAGCTGTGGTAGCTCACGTTGTGCCCTGAGATAATCTGACCTAACGGAAGCATGTAGATTGAGAAGAGCAGCGGACCCAGGATACAGCCTTGTGGAACACCATATTGGATGTCATGTGTTCTTGAGTTGTAATTACAACAACTAACAAAGAATTTTCTCCCTGCCAGGTAGGATTCAAACCAATTTAAGACCCTGCCAGAGAGGCCCACCCATTGACTAAGGCAATTTCTAAGAATATTATCAATGGTGTCAAATGCGGCACTCAGATCTAAGAGGATGAGAACAGATAAATGACCTCTGTCTGCATTTACCCGCAAATCATTTACTACTTTAACGAGTGCAGTTTCTGTGCTGTGATTTGTTCTAAAACCTGACTGAAATTTATCAAGAATAGCATGTTTATTGAGGTGCTCATTTAACTGCATAATGACTGCCTTCTCTAAACTTTTACTTAAGAAAGGTAGGTTAGAGATGGGTCTAAAATTTGCAAGAGCAGAGGGGTCAAGATTATTTTTCTTAAGTAGGGGTTTAACTACTACTTAATACTACTTAATACTACTGTATTCCACAAGACTAATTTGGGCATACTTAGGTATCTTATTTGTATATTTCTTTATTCATTTATTATATTTTACTTCCAGTTTTCCTTTTATAGTGTGTTTCTTCCTGAATTCTTCACAAATTTTAACAAGAAAAAAAGCTACTGATTTGGAATGCAGTATAGTTTAACTGTCTTATGGCTCTTTTAAACATTTCTTTTTACAGTTTAAAGTCTGTTATTTGGCGTTTTCTTCTCTTTCAATGTTTTGTAATAAAGTGCTTCAAATTACTGATCTCAACACTGACTATGAGAGAGACCTCTTTCTTGGATGTTTTATGTCTACTTTCAGAACATTAGAAACATTTTAATGATAACAGGCTATTCAGCCCGATGAACCTTCACGTAATTCCTCCATAATAACCTATGGAGATTGGTGAACCAACCTCTGTGGCACAACATCAGAGGCTTCACTTCAGGTGCTGATGTCTGAGGTATGATCTCTGAAAGGGGATTCAAAAGTGTGTACCTAATGAGCCTCATGAGGGTGAAACACGTGTCATGTACTCTTTTTGTATAATTGGGCAGATACTACATTAAATATCTATGATCTGCTTCTCGCAACTGAGAGGATGTGGCTGAGAAAAGATGGATAACAGAACAGCTACTTTAAAAATGATATACTGTAGATTAGCAAATAGTCATTTTATTTACAAAACAAATTATAATATAGTAATAAAAAAATAAATTAATTCATATAATTTTGTGACGACCAGTGTAATAAGAAACACAACTCAGAGGTACGGGGTTTTCTACATTTTACTTGGAGTCTTCGTTCCGTTTTATACTCCATTATCTGAGTTATGCAGCACACTTTCAAAATAAAAGAAAGATTTCCCTACCAATCAGTTTGTCTCCTGTATCTCACTTCCTTTTCTCTCTATACTGCAAACACTCCTGCTTATTGTCTCCTGACTCACTACTCAAAACTTCCTTCTGCCACACCTTCCTTTTTCTCCTAACTTCTCCTGTCACTAATCTCCTAACAGATGTGTCCGCCCCTTATAGAACAGAAGCCCTTCACCCAATCCCATTAGATGAAGCAGTCATCATACACTTTCTGCTCCCCAACAGTGCATCATAAGATGCCTGCACATCACAAAAAACATAATATAAAATAATTTAAAAAGAAAATTACAATACAGGAGAACACTAAACTTACAGTCAGTGGTTTCCATTTTCAACGCATTTTTTCAATTTTGTCGGCATCCCGCTTTATATCAATCACTGTTGTTCTTCCTACTTCATAAATTGAAGCAATGCTTGAAGCACTTTTACATTTTTGCAAACGTTTAATAATTTCAGTTTTTTGTGACAATTATAACACCACACTCTTACGTTTATCAGCCATAACAATGTATAGTAGATTAATTATGATAAAAGAGAAAAACTTCAAAATGCTATTAAAACTGAAGGTACATAACAGACACTGTGATTTCAACATGCAGCCTGACACGTGGTGCTGGGGAAGAACACTACATGTGAGCAGAAGGGAGAGTTGTTCCAATGTGCAGAGCTTGAAGCATACTGCATGGCAATAGTAGTAGATAAGCACTGGCATACTCTTTTCTGTTTTTTGTTTGGCCCTGATGGTTAATCAAGTGATGGATAATTTTGTACTTTATATGAAATCTATTACACTCTTTTATGTCATGTGAAAAATTTGTATTACTCTTATGGTATAAAGTACTGTTCAGGCTACCATCTTCAGCTGCAAGCTACAATTACTAAAAACAATATAACAATAATAATTAAGTTTCTGTACCCTTAATTCGCCAAAGAAAATAACATTCAGTTCTGTAGCATTCTTTGTTACTCAAATTCTCAATGGACCTTTTAAAGAAGATCAATTTCGAATTGATTCATTTCCTGCTTTAAGATTGCCTATAATGATTTAATCAGCATGGAGACTGAAACTGGAACCAAAGCAGATACAGAAACTATTTGGTATATATATTTACTAAACTGAGATAATACAGAATGAATAGAGTTGTAGGGAAAAAGTTTAAAGAGATGCTACTATTCCATTAGATAATACATGCACAAAAATTAAGAGTAAATGAGAGACCTCTTATTTAATATATTAGGAGAAGATAACAAAGAGGAAGAAGCAATGTATTAAACAATAATACCCTTTTGCCTTTTATTGCCCTTCCTTAGAAGACAAATTTGTGGGTTGTTATAAACATTTAAATAATAAGTTGAATTATTGAGGGAGGCTTTTGACTTAATTCCTATAACTTCTGGTGGATCTATGCCCCACTGACCCTTAATTCAGAAACACCATTGAATTAAAGAAAAAGAAATTGAAAAAGAAAAATCTGCATTTTCTCATTGGACAAAAGACCAACTGTTTCATTGCTGGTAACCATGTCTGCCAAACAAATATTTAAATAGGCTGATCTGGAATTAAAATGTGAATATGTCACTGTTACTTAGTGATATCCAGAGTAACATAATTCCATTGCTGACATTATGAATACTTACATTAGTTTAGGATCTTAGAGGCCTTTAATATATATTGTAGCATATCTGAAATCTGGAAATACAGTAATCCCTCACTTATCGCGGGAGATAGGTTCCAAGGCCGACCGCGATAACTGAATTTCCGCGAAGTAGGGACACTATATTTATTTAATTATTTAACGTGTATTTGGACGTTTTTAACCCTCCCTGTATTGTTTACAACCCACCATTTACTCTATTAAAAACAGGGACAACTGCTAAGCAATATGAAATCGGTAGATAAGTTTACACTTACTGTATAGCGAAGTACACGTAGCAGCTTGTAGGCGGTCATGACATCGTCGACCTTGTTGCAAAGATTCCTAAAGCAGATTCCATCCAGACTACTGCCTTATCACGTCCACTTGCAACTCGTTTTGCACCCTGGTTAAAGGACACTGTGGCTGTAGATCTTATATGCTTTTCCTCCTTTTTAAATAAAAAGAATCGATGTCCTGCAGCGGTGTAGCTGTTCCCTTCCTTCAACATATCCAAAACTTTTACCTTTTCTGCAATCATTTGCATCTTCTGTTGGTGCTTGGACACGGCCCCTGAAGCATTAGCACGTTAATGATGAATGAGTGAGATGAGACTTCCTGGTTAATGCAACCCTCCGTCGCTGAGCCAATCAGCAGCACACAGGAACTTAACTGCGTGCTCTGATTGGGTAGCTTCTCAGCCATCTGCCAATAGCATCTCTTGTATGAAATCAACTGGGCAAACCAACTGAGGAAGCAAGTAAAAAGACCCATTGTCCGCAGAAACCCGCGAAGCAGCGAAAAATCCGCGTTATGTATTTAGATATGCTTACATATAAAATCCGCGAAGTCGTGAATCCGCGAAAAGTGAACCGCGAAGTAGCGAGGGATTACTGTAAATGCAACAGCCTTACCATATGGATGTTCCTAATGCATACCCAGTATGTTCATTTTGAACATCAATTGACTATATTTATGAATCTGTTTACAATGTCTCAGTTTAATACAGATGTACAGTTTCTTTTTTATGGTCTATCTTTAGTCTACTTCTTAAAATGAAGTGGCAGCATGAAACTCAGGCACTTCTTCAATTTAGAAGCCTCCCTTGGTCAGTGTTTTGATGATTTATAAGTAATATAAATTCTCCACTGCCAGGTACATACAAACCTATAAATGAATTGAGTTAGTTATTGGTTTACCTGCACACCTAATTTTTAAATAGTAATTATAAAATAACATGGCATGTAATAATGACTCTTCCATTACAAAAATATATTAAAACAGGCAGAGCATACCATTTATAAGGTTGTCACCTACAGTAATAATCAATGTAGAATGTTATTATATAATTTAAATATGAAGTACATTAACAGGTATTAAAAACAAAATAAAAAAGAGACCTTTTCTCATATACTGCCTCATTGGAAAAAAAGTAATTCGGATAAGCTGTATGTGTTTGTAAATGCATAGGTTCACAAATTAAAGGTTGTTAGGTAATGTGAGATGCCAAAACTCTAGTCACCTCTTCACCTTAATGTGCATAAAGCAATTAAACCTCCCCAGTATATGTAACTGTCTGTCATTCAGCAACGTGGTGTTTCAGTTTGTTAGTGGTCTGCAATGTATCCCGGAAGGTTAGGATGTTTTTCTGTGGCTCTTCATTGGAATAACTAAGTTTGAAAAACATAAGCATGACTGATCTGTTCATATTTTAGATGGATTGATCTAAAGTTGACACATGTTATCTACCCCTAGATGTGATTCTCTGACATTGACCTTCAAATCCCTGTCATAATGAAATTTAGTGATATGGTTTGATGAGTTATGATGTCTAGTCTAATTATTGGCCCACGCTGAAGAAATGGAAATAAATGCTAAATTGTCTCCAATTTACATGCATGCACTTTTAATGTTTTCAATCCTTGCATTCTAGCATTCACTGTTTCACTATAATATTCCTTACTTGCTTCATAGTTTTGTAAAAATCAGTAACCTTATAAATCTGTTTTTATTTGCAAGCATACTCAATGATTACTTTTTATTGATATTGCACCTTTGCCAATTTAGTTTATTGACTTGAAAGAGATAATATAAGGAATGAAATGACTGGGAGATGTGCAAAGTCAAAGTTGAAAATCAAACCAATCTTTCTTCAAAAACAAAATGAGATCAAAACCTGAAAGTCAGTGACAAGAGCAAAAATTTGTCAACTGGAAAAATAAAAAAAAAGGCTTGGGGCAATCACAAAAAGCTTTTGTTATCTGTAAACTCAGATACAAAATGGCCACCAAGATGACCTTTTAACCCCTATCTTAATTGACCCCTTAATGCTGTGGTCTTTAAGGCTATTCCCACAGCATCCAGGACCTGTTTATGACTACATCCACAAAATGGTATGGAAAAACACTAACGAATAATCATTTCTTCAAAATGTGTTATAGATCAAGTTTGACAGCAAAATCAGAATTCTTGAGTTCCAAAACCTTATAAAAGAAGGATAGGTTACCAGAATCAGTTCAAGACAAAGAATAAGTAGTTAATTAAAAATAAGTCATATAATGTAGAATTCTGTTGTATTTGATCAAAAATGTTCTTATTTACAATAAAAGTTTGAATTGCATTTTTTTGTGGTTTTGTTTACCGCTGTTTACAAGCACAATCAAACAGATCACAAGTAAATGCTAGGGAAGTATAAGAAGATAAAGTCTTAGTTGTATCTGAAGGGAGGGTATGGTCAAACAACGTAACTATACTCAGCATTTATAATTTTCATAATTTCTATAATATTATTGACTTTACCAATAATGATATTCAGTTGTGATAAAGGCGAGGATTTAAAGTTGATTCATTCAAAGCTTAAAACTGCTAAAAATCTTAACAGTCCATTAGAATCAAAGTATAAAATTAGCACTGCTTCAGTATAGTGTCTCTTCTTACAACGTTCTGAAAAGCAGCTACAGAAAAAATCTCATTTCATTCTATTTAGTTGTGGCTTAGCTCCATCTGTTAAACAGATTTAAAAAAAAAAACACACAGCAATTTATCTCAGGTTTACTGTCACATACTTTACGGTGGACACAGTAAAATGAAGTGCATGACTGGCGTAGTGCATCATACTGCTACTGTCCAGCTGCCCAAATCTCACTTTGTAGATTGTCAGATAAATAATTTCTCAAACACTGGATGGGAACCTACTTTTAAGTCAAGTGGCTGTCCTCGAGCTTCAAACACACCTGTACATAACAAGAAAAGCCAAGTTTGGTTCTGAGTGTTGTGACACGTGCTGAAGCCATCAACAGCATTTCTAATTGCACTTCTTTCACCAAGTGGACCCCTCTCCCCTGCTGCTCTAATTGCTCTCCATTCCTCTCACACTTAAAATGCTTTCTGTGAGTCGTTAAGGAACTTAAAAAAAGTCCCAAGGCCATAAAGGCTGAAAAACAGTGTTCTAAGATAATTGCTGTATTTCCAGGTAGATAATGAAATTGTTATCCCAAAGTATTTGAGGAAGAAAAAAAAAATGCAGCAATTGCTATATGCTGATTTTATTCATACTCTTATTTAAACTTTGTAAGCGCTGATGAAATTGCCTGGAGTAGTGCACTGGTTGATGGGAATTGTGTCCTCATGTCTGCATTTGCACAAGGTATCAGATAAGTTTTTGGTTGTGGGGTAAATATATATTCAATATCTTTCATATTGGATCAATTGTGTGAGATTGTCAAGTACTTGCTAAATGCATCTTTTTTGAGCTTTGCAGAAATATCCTTCTTTCATTTCACTTGTGCAGATGACCTTCATTTGCATAAACCACCATGCCCCCTTTGTCTGTGCAATTGCTGTCAGCCCTGTAACAAAATGGGGAATGTGGTGCAGTAGAATGCCCTACTCACTAGAGCATTATTAACAAGTATCAACAAATAAAAAACGAGTTGGCTAATTTTCTTTTTTCTACAGTGTAACTATATTTCAATCAAATAAGTCAAACCATTTTTGCGATTTTCGGTATTGATTTTTGCAACTATTTATTTATTTATTTTTTACTCCTAAATATTCATATATTGTATTCTCCATTCTTAGTGGATACCTACTACTCTGGATGTATCATCCTGCTGAATTTTAGCTTTTTAGCTAAACGGGAAATACCGTTTTTTTTGAGTGAGTGGGTGAGTGAGTCAGCCAGCCAGCTAGTCAGTCAATTTTGCCTTATACTGTGTGTGCATGTATACTGTATGTGTGTGTGAGAAATATACAATTTCTCATGACATCCCAACAGACCAGAGTTTCTGAGTCTCAAACACTGTCACCAGTATGGATGTAAGCAACATTGGAGCACCACAAGGGACATTCCTGTCTCCTTTAGTGTTCACCCTACACACCTCAGAATATAAATATAACATTACATCATTTAACTTGCAGAAATTTTCTAATGATTCTGCACGAATGAAGTGTATTGAGAAAGGGGAATGAGACAGATTATAGGAGCCAGGTGAAGAAGTTTATTTCTTGGGGCAAACAGAATCAGCAAAACCAAGGATCTGGCAACTGACGTTTGCCACACCAAAAAGATTTTATGCCCAGTCACCATTCAAGGAGTGGATGTAGATGTGGTGTACTGCTACAAGTACATGGGGGGTCCACATCAATGACAGCCTAGACTGACCTCATAGCACAGAGGAACTGCAGGTATATGAGAAAGAACAGAGCAAGCTCTGTTTTTTTCTTAGGAGACTGAACTCCATTCATGTAGTTAGTGACATCATTTATATATTCTATAACTGTGATTTTTGTGCACTGTGATGTGCTGGTCTGGTGTAATAACTTCAAGAGAGGCCCATGGGCTCAGCAGACTAAGTTACTCCATATATTGTAGTAATTACTGTAATATTTGTTATTGGAGATTTCATTTATTTCCACTACATGAAGGAGGAGGAGGAAATCAGGCAGGCATCCTATAGAAAAGATACAAAATTAGAACATTAGAACAATCTAGACAATGTTTCATTTTATTTATGAATTTATGTTAACAGTTCAATAGAAAGGGTATCATGTTTTCTTGAATGTCATTTTTACAAGCCACAAATTAATTTTCTCCTTTTTTTTGAGTCTGTATTTTGGAAGCCCAGTCTTAGTGAGAATTTAATTGCAGTACCACATTTTTTCTGTAGTGATCTGCATTAAATAGGTACTTTTTGAAATTGCACTCTTTAATTAACATGGTTTGTATGAGATTTGCACGACTTCACCAGTTTTTCAATTTTACTTTAAAACACACAACAGTCAAATATACCTTACAGATATTACCACTTTAGAATTTGTCATGTCACAGAAGTTCTTCTGTAACCAGTTCTGAACAAAAACATTATGCATTTAAACTGAACAAATACATAATACCTCAGGACGAAGCGGGTTTGGATGATGGATGGATGTGCACAGTGAATAAACCATAACATACTGAGCATATGAAAGGCAAATGTCATTTATCTTTCATCTTATTTGTATTCATTAGAAGTTAAAAATGTTATTCAACAAACTTATATTTGAATTATGTTTAAGAGATGCACTTGTATCTAGTTTTCATATAGGCATTTTAGTTTTTGAATAATCATAGAAAATATTGACCTCAGTCAATCTAAGGTAATCCTAATGACTTGAGCATCAATATGATGTCTAACAATTATTTTTCTCAACGGGGTTGCCATTGATTTAAAAAAATCAATATCTTTGCCTTATTCACCTTCTGAAGCTGGTATTTTTCAATAAAATATTATCAGCATTCTGCAATTAGTGTTTTTTTTTTCTATACTTGCAATGTGTCTAGGTTACTACCAATGAATTAGGTAACAATATTTAAGTGGCAATAAACTTTGTTTTTTCTTTTTTTTTAGTTTGCATTTTATTTTTACATTAGCTGGCACAATAACAAACATTCAGAATGAAAATGTAGATAAAAATGTTTTGAAAGACTGGCATTTGGTAAAAATAGCACATTCTAAGAACTTTCTCAGCAATAATATACAATACTCTTACATTACTGAATGCATCTACAGAATGGAAGAGTAAAAGCTTTGCACTTGAAATGCTAATAAAATACACTTACTATGTATGGTCAAAAAAATAAGCATGTTGAAGTGTAGGTGGAATAATAACTAGATTTTCAATGGAGACAGCTGTGTTTCCTAATTGATTTGCAATCAACATATACATAAATATATGCTATGTGGGGAAAATTAAATGTTTCATTAATTAATTATTGACTTTGCTTTTAGCAATGCCAATAATTAATGAGGCTTTTCTTTAAGGCTGCTGCTTTATTTTTCTTTCCTTTCTCTGTGGATTTGGATCTATGCCCTTTATACTTGTATCAGGGTAGCTGATCGACAAGAATAATAATAAAATATGTTAACAAAAATAATAATTATTGAAAGAGTACAATTACATATACATGTATATCAACATAAAAGACGAGACACAAGGCAGGTGAGAAAAACATAGCACAAAAGAAGCGTTGCTTAGTTTGTTTATAGTTTTCGTAGATGTACTTGATGCTTTTTTGGTTTTACAAGCTTTTTAATGGAAAATTGTGGCAATTACCACTTTCTTTTGCTAAACATTGTGTAAGATTGATTAAGCAGTGCCCAATGATGTTAAGCTTTCCTATTTGTTTTCAGGATAAAAGCTAAAGGTTTCTCTGACAGTTATTACAGATCTTGTTACACA
Source organism: Erpetoichthys calabaricus (assembly GCF_900747795.2). NCBI lineage: Eukaryota > Metazoa > Chordata > Cladistia > Polypteriformes > Polypteridae > Erpetoichthys > Erpetoichthys calabaricus. The sequence goes on along the minus strand of NC_041402.2, from coordinate 128,016,178 downwards.
ATAACAATTGCAGCACAAGAAAATATTTTGGCTGGCTGTTTATCATTCTAATTTATCATGGTACAGATAAAGCAGTTTTAGTGATGTTGAGTAATGAAGAAGGTTTGCGATGCTGAGTGAATTGGTGTATACTTTGATCTGGGTTTAAACAAAGAACCTTCTAATTGTCATTTGTCAGCTCCACTTTTTTGCCATGTCCTCTGTATCTCCATAGGGAGAGGCATGACTCATTGTTTTCTTGATGTAAGCCTGCTTCTTACAGATTGGATTTAATCACTGGCACAGAGCTGGGGCTTGGCAAAGTTTGATGTTTGAATCAGTGATCCCTTATAGTGATTAGAGGGATTCCAGAGAAAGAGAAAGACAGATGACTATCTGTTTTTAAGAGAGGTGTAGCCTCTACTAATTGGCTCAGAATTCACATCCATATATAGTTCAATCCCGGTTTATTGATACCTGAACATGCCCAGCAGAGTAGGCAAGAGGCCATCTTGTGATTTCAAGGCTTGAAAAAAAGAATGTCCTCGCAGGCAGTTTTGGTCTGACAAATATTTACCAAGATATCCCCTTAAAATGATGAACACCACTGTTAATCAGATGAAATTCAGAAGGCTAGATGAACAGTTGTCACTGGCAGAGCCACTCAAGGATCTTAATTCAGCTTTGTATCATTTTCCATCCTATTTGTTCACTGTCATATTTGATGGTTTGGTGTTTGAAAGAATGATCAGTTTGCCTTTTGCTAAAATGAGCCATACATCTTTCTCTAGTTTTAGGCCTTGTGTGCCATTGAATATTGAACTAATGTTAACTACTTTTTCTCTGAGCTGCTAAATTATTCCTTGTTTATTTTTTACTGTAATATGTGTGAAAATCTTTGAGAGTAACTCTTAAACTCAACTCAACTTAAACTCTTGAGTATTAAGTGCATTCATTTCACAAGAATAGAATGTATGGTATAAGCCTGTAATATTAAATGTAAGTCAGTTTTATACTTTTGGAATGGTAATTGTTTAATTTGTCTACCTAATTGCTTAAGATTTACCCCTTTCAATTTAGTTTGTATGTCTTGTTCTTATGATATTAGCAGCATTGATTTTTATCAGAATGCTCTCGGCATATAATACAAAATAGTTTTCAAATTTTTAATCTTCTCTTCTCCCCATGTTTCTCAGACCATGCCCAGTCACCAGTACGAGCTTGAAATTGTTGCCAAAGACATGGCAGGGAGCGATGTTGGATTAACTGGTACATCTACAGCTACTATCACGATTGCAGACAAAAATGACCAGCCTCCAGAATTCACTAAACCATTGGTAAGAGGGGGGAAAACCTGGCATCCAAAGGTAGTGTAAATGTAATTTATCTAATCGATTTAAGCAATAGTTTAATAGTGTCCATTTAATGAAAAGCTGAAATCATACAGCTCATAATATGGTTTTTAATCTGACATATGTTGGCATTCAAATCCTTTCTGGCAAACTGTATTGTACTTGAGTTGATGTTACAGTACCTAAACAGTGTAAAAAGTGAAAGTTTTTATTTTTAGAAATGAAGAATACTAAAAGCTACAATTTTAAGTAATTCTGTTCAGCTGGTAAATTAGTAATTGATTTTTTTCACATTTTAAAGTTCGGATAACTGGTGGCAACCAAGTAGTGCTTAAGGCTTTGGACTTCAATCTCTGAGGTTGTGGGTTCAAATCCTGCTACTGACACTGCAATTTACTTGATGTGCTCCAATTGGAAAAACCAAAAGAAATGTAATCAATTGTATTATAAATGTTCTAAGTTGCCTTGGATAAAGGTGTCAGCCGAATAAGTAAATGGTTTAATTTTATGTTAGGTCGTTGGTGAGTAGAGATCTCAGTTCACCAGTTTGTTAAATTGAACATCATTCTTGACATTAAAGAAATTAAATCACAAGTGGGTATATATGATCCTAGCTTCATGGCTAAGTGTGATAGCCTAATGTGTTTACTATTGATTTCCTTCACCTTTACGAGGGGATCATTTTATCAGATTAATTTTGGTTCTTAGTTCCGTTAGCCATGAAAGAAGAGGTGTGCCTTGGCATATTTCTTTTTTTAATTTCCTACATCAGCCAGATGAAGAGCTTAGTTTAATGCTGCTTAGATACGGTATGAAAATTCAAATCATTTGTCAAGTGTACTAAGCAGAATGAAATTCTTACTTATTTGTCTCTCATGTACTAGAGAAAGTAGTACATTACCGACAGTGAATACAACATCTGATGAACTACGCAAGAAACATGCAGTTGCCAGTTTGAATGGCTGTTAAGTGTCTTTTAGTCTGTGGATATAACCCGTCCTTCAGTCTAGTGAGTTTAAATGGTCCAGTATAATTTGTCAGAACAGAGAAAAGTTACCTGTATTTAATAAGACTGTTTCACTTTGTAGGGCAGTATATACATTAATTATGTCAGTGTTGGTCACTCCAGGAAATGTAACGTGGCAGTGCTTTTTTGCAGCATCCCCACTAATGTAGAGCTTCCTGTAGTCTGTAAACACCTTCTTGATTTTTCTTATTCTGAGGAATACATTTTTATTCTGGAACCACCACATCAGTTGATCATCCTTGGCTGTACCATCAATAAATGTAATGATGTAACTAGAGCTGTGTTTGGCCAAATTATAGGTGAAAAGGTACAGCAGGGGGCACAACAGGGTGATTGTTTTGAAGACCAGCAATGGAAGAATTGATTCTGCCATTTATTTGCCAGTCTGTATGTGTGCTGATGTTAAAACAGTTAAGAACTCCAAAATCCAGTTGCAGAGAGTGACATAATGTCCCAAGTCACTAGGGTGACTTTTATTATTGCATGCTCTGAAAAGGAAAAAAATATTCTTTCAGGTTTGGTTCCTACCCTGATGTTTTCTTTGTAGTTAAATATTAAAGTCTCCTAAAAATCAGTGATGCTTGTATATACCAGGACAGGCTCTGGAAATCTGTTATACTAAAGCTGTTCTCATTTCAATACTAAACAATCATGATAAACATGAACATGGCCATAGATGTCCACATCTATTTATTTAATTTTTGAGGGAGTTGCAGAGCTGAAGAAAGTCCAAAAAACATCCGTGGGTGGTATGCAATCATACACATACAACCATGTTTGCTCAGTTAAGAGCCACTAAACAAGTTTTTAGGCAGTGGAAGGAAACTGAAATTCATAAGGGTAACTTGTACAACCATCATGCAAGTCAGATTCACACTGGTAACAAAGCAAAACTATGGTTGCGCATTAAGGGTTACCTCAATTAACTACCTTAGAGTGTCTCCAGAGCTGGATCAGGACATCAATTCATGGCCTGTCCTTCAGCCTTTCCAGTGGGAAGATATTCACTCAACTCATTATTTTCTCTTTTTGGTTATTAGTAATTCCCTTCTGATATTTCATATATAGCTCAACTCAAGTGTTAAATGTATTATCATGCTGCATGGCATGTTGAGTGATTGATAAATCTTTCCAACAAATCAGAGTTTTTCTTTCAATTTTCATTTTCCTTTCCATACACACTAATTTATGGCACCACTTACATGTTACGCATGCCAACTTTTAATTCTGCCATCTCTTGCATATTGCACATACCAATTTAGAACAGTAATAATATTAACGTCTTACTATTTTGTGTATAATACTTCTTAATGCTGCTTCCTCTCTTATTTTGCACACACCACCTCTTCATTCTCCCATCCTTTGTATTTTGTCTATGCCACCTCTTTTTATTTTCTTATGCTTGTACCCTAGAGCCACCATACTTCTCCTACTTTGTCAAGAAAATTAGTCAGGCAAAAAAATATACCATTTGTGTTTGCAAGATACAGTATATTCCATATAGATACAAGAACATAGAAGTTGAAATTATATGTTAAGATGTACATTTATGCCAAAGTAAAAACTGAACTGTTCTTCAGGCTTCAATGATTTGAGACTTTTTCTTGGGTATGAAGTGAAATTTTCTTATAGCACAGTGTTAAAACATTCAGTTCTTCATATGATTACTTTCAGAAAGAGTTTTTATTACAATCCACAAGTTCAAAACATCTTTTGACATGTTATGGAGGTCTGGAGTGTGGTATTTCATTTTGAAAAATGATTTTAAAAAGGGATTTGGTGCAAATAAGTGGCATGTGCTTATTTATATTTATTTATGGTGCTTTACTTTTATTGAACATTTGGGTAATAAGAAAGATATCACTATTTTTTAAATATCCAACCATCCATCCATCCTCTTCCGCTTATCCGAGGTCGGGTCGTGGGGGCAGCAGCTTGAGTAGAGATGCCCAGACTTCCCTCTCTCTGGCCACTTCTTCAAGCTCTTCCGGGAGAATCCCAAGGCGTTCCCAGGCCAGCCGGGAGACATAGTTCCTCAATTTCACACCCTGTAGAAGACTAATAAGAGTTTAGCTTAGTGCAATATTCTTTTTATTTTTGTAAATTTAAAAAAATTCTCAATCACTGAGCTTTTTCCTTACTTTTTGGATGGCCTCTTTAAAATGTCTTTTAAAAACACATCACTATGAAAATATTTTATGTCAGTTCTAATGACTTTAACTAAATTTAATATAATGAAAATAAATCCATTGGCTAGATACTAATGCAGGATGAAGTGACATTTTTATTGACACTAGTGCACCTGAAGCATGGGGTTTAATGTTTGGGCCATCATTACAAGTGACATAAGGCTTCACAAACAAATATGCTGTACTACTTACAAGACCCCATCAAAGGTTCAAGCTGAAGGAATCAAACTTTCCGAGTTCAGCTGAAGATCCTTCACACCAGTTCAAGCTAATGCCATTATTTTATTTTACAAAGTATAGGTGCTGCCTTCATTTAGCCATGCTTTCCATGGCCAAAATTCATCTGCAGTGAACTTTTTTATTGAGCATTATTGAACATTAGTGGAGCATTTTTTTTCTTGTCAAATCAGGTGTTTCAGTGTAAGCATGCAGTTATGGAAAAGACTCGGGATAAAAACTGAGCCATTCTCTTAGGATCTATAAATGACCTCTTGGACCTTTTCATTGACTAAACCAAGTCATTTAAAAAGCCATATTCTTTTTCATTCTTTAAGTAAATTCAGATAAAAAATGATACAGATTAGATAAGTATAAAGGTAATATTCGAAAATAGGTATACGTTTTCAAAACAGGTTTGAGGCTTCAGTCTTCTTATTTTAAATGGTTTTGTTCCAAGCTGATAAGCTGCTTTTCTAAAAGCAAACAATAAAACAAAGAACAAACACACATTTCAGTTATAAATATCACATCCACAAGGGTTTACATCACTGTAATAAAAGCTAAGATATTGACACTAATATATTGTCTTTCCAGATCACAAGAATATCTATTTTTAATTTTGCTGGTAAGCCATGCACAATACAACAAATTTGGAGACACTCTCAGTTACAGAATAGCCAATTTGATGGATTAATTGTATTTTTTTCTTTGAAAAAATAAATACAAAGTTAGATAAAAGTCACATCTCTCCAAATTAAATAAAATAATGTGTTTATATAATCAGAAGTAATGGTGACTGGTGGTCAATGGGAGAATGCAAAGTATAAAATAAAGCAAAAATCAACAAAACATTCACAGCTCTGCCTGGCCCCAATCTAGTAGGTTGCTGTTCCATCTTATCTGGCAGGATTATCCACATATTCACTTCAAAACAGCAAGAAGCCAAATAAGATTCACCTCTTAGTCAGTGTCCCCATAAAGACCTGACTGTCCCAAAACTCCATTGGTCCCTGGCAGTAAACATCCTTTCAAAACTAACTTGGGTTAAGTAACAGGTAAATCACAAAATCATTTGCTGGGTTTAAAAGCCCTAAAAGAATGATGTGCAAACATTGCTGCTCTGATGGAACAGGAGTTAAAGACAGATTCTGGGCTGCCTACTTTTTGCGATGATCAACTAGGTTCTGCCTGTCACTCTTGTTTGCATCTTTGGAAGAAGTTATCTGGCAGACCCCAACATCTCTCTACTATCTACTTATAAGATATCTACTTATATCTACTTACTGTTTGATGATAGAACCTACCTACCCACAATGACACTGCTAGGAGCTGTTCCCGGTATAGATTACTTTCTTTGCTTGAATAATAATAATAATTCATTACATTTATATAATGCTTTTCAATGTACTCAAAGTGCCTTATGCAGTGCACCAACCTAGCAACAGGAACGGTATCGGCTCATTTGTGTAAGGAGAAACAGAAGGAGCACTGCCAGAAACCTATAAAATGACTTCCAGGTGGCTACTGGTGTGCATGTTTTTAACCAAACTGTCAGAAACGGACTCCATGAGGGTGGTATGAGGGCCCAATGTCCTCTAACAGGACCTGTGCTCATAGCCCGTCACTGTGCAGCTCGAATGGTATTTTCCAGAGAATACCGCAATTAGCAGCTCCACCTTTGGCACCCTGTTCTCTTCAAAGATGAGAACAGTTTCACACAAAGTACATGTGACAGACATGAAAGAGTCTGGAGATGCCGTAGTGAAAGTTATGCAGCTTGCAGCATCATCCAGCATGACTGGTTTGGCGATGGGACAGTGATGGTCTGGGGAGCAGAGGTGGGTAGAGTAGCCAAAAATTGTACTCAAGTAAGAGTAGCGCTACTTCAAAATAATATTACTGAAGTAGAAGTAAAAAGTAATCATCCAAAAAATGAGTCAAGTAAGAGTAAAAAAGTATTTGGTGAAAAGACTACTCAAGTACTGAGTAACTGATCATAATAAATGATTTATTTTTTAGAAATGTTGAAATAGAACAGACAAAAATATAAAATAATGTGCAAATTCTGCTATTTCCAAATAATAAAATAAAAAATGAGTAAAATAAATAACATCTTTACAAAATAAAGATGCACAAATAACACAAAGTTCCAAATCTCAGTTTTTCACAACAAAGCTTTTGAAGTGAATACCAACAGTAGGTAACATGTGTGTTTGAACAGTGCAAACTAATTACTGTGACAAGATATACTGTACACTGACAGTTTAATACTGTATATTCACTTGCCCTCCAAATAGCACAGCTGATAGAAAATAACATTAGAACAAGGCAGCTTGTGCACGTACAAGAAGTCTCACTTTACCATGACTGTCTGTGTCTGTGCATGTTTGGTTCAAACGTGCTTGTTCTTCACACAGTGAAGTGATGGTTAAGCTTCAGTAGGAATTGGCTCTCAAGGTTCTTGTAGTGAAGCTGTGACCGTTTAGCAGTAAACAAGAGCCCTGCATGACTAAAAAATCTCTCACAGGCTGCAGACGCAGGAAGTTTGTGTGTGGTCATGTGACTGCATGGCTACGTCTGATTGGTGAAACGGAGTCATGTGATTATTGTTGCTACGTCTAATTGATGAAACAGTCATGCAGTAGATCCACCGGTGAGTTCTCGCTGGCAAAAATACTGTATGGTGTATCTAATGTATAAATGGGAAAAAAAGTAACAAGTCGAGTGTTGCCCAATGTAGCGGAGTAAGAGTAGCGTTTCTTTTTTACAAATGTACTCAAGTAAAAGTAAAAATTATGGTGCAGTAAAACTGCAGTACAATTTTTAAAAAAAGTTACTCAAGTAAATGTAACGGAGTAAATGTATCTCGTTACTACCCACCTCTGCTGGGGAGGCATATTATTGAAGGGTCGTGCCAACAGCTACATGGACAGCTTAATAATGGTTGAAAAAAGCAAGTCTTGGTTTTTACTGTGAACAGGAGAATTTGTCCAGTCTGCAGTAGTACTGTACACAGCCAGTATTTCAATGTCATCTTTTGTCCTTTCAGAAATGGCTTTCTTACTACCACTCACCCTGTCAAACCTGCAACTTAGTAGAAACTGACACTTGCTTTTTTTTTTTTTTTGCAATTTCTGTAAATTTCTGTAAATGGCCTACATTTCAAGGCTAATAATATTCTATCTCATTTCAGTTGTTAATTTCCGTTTCCTTGCCATTATCACTGAAAAATTGTCCAAGTAGCACTTCACAAGGTGTTATAACACAGTTTGTTCCAACTCTGCTTTAAGACATTCAGAGGGTTTTTAAGTAATCAACAGAAGTTGGGACAATTCTGCAAATTGTTTGCTTCAACTTGCAAGATTTAATTTACTTTAATTGCTGCAGGACATCTGTAGGTTGTAACCTATTAGTTGTTCCCTGAAGAAGGCCCATTTGTAATATTCTGAAATTTCTGCTTTTTCAGTTACCTTTTCAGTAACCTAAACTTTATATTGAAACCTTTGGCAGTTTACTGCTTACCTTTTCAACATTTAAGATCATTCGTTGCACATTACCTGATTATATTTGAAGAAAAACTGGAAAAACCAAGGTGTTCTAAAACTTTTGACTGGTAGTGTACAGTATATCATTTTTTTTTTCTTTTCAAAGTGTACAACTGTTGAAATTATATAATGCAAAGTGCTAGAGAGGGGAACAAAAAAGCTTCACCTTGGTGTGAAGTAGAACCAGTATAAAAAAGGAAAACATTAAAAAGAAAATGAGTGCACAAACCTTCTTTTTGAAAGGATTATATTGGACTGACTGTCGGAGGAAGGGCAGAGAACCTTCCTTCAAATGGGAAGATGAATTTTCAGTCCAAGCTGTAATTATGTGCCCTGAGCCTGTAAATCTGGATTCTTCCAAGTACATGCAGCTAAAGAGACAAAGAAGCACAGTAAAAATATTTTCTTAGGTTAAGGCACTTTTATATATCTGTCATTTATCTTCACACTTCATGAAGCCTTCTTTAAACTAGTTAGAAGCACAATTACACTTGATAAAAAGAAGTGTCAGGTTCAGACAGTCCCCTGAGCTGTAGAAAAGGGACATAATAAATCTCACAGTGATGTCATTTGTGAACCCCTTAGCACCCATTTGATTTGAGAGCATCAGGTTTTGCTAAAAAGGGAATCTGTGTCCTTTGTCAGTCATTCCATGTACATCTTTCTTATACTATCAGTATTTAGAGTGTGTATTGTATTAATTAATATCTCTGCTTTCTTTGATCAAATGTCTGAATTAAGGTTATATATCATGTCATAGATAAGGGTTTTGCCATAGACTGCTTTAAAAAATATTCAAAGGACAAAGGAAGGCAAACATTAATAACATGTTTAACTGTGGACAATGACCAGACTGCCACAAAAAAGATAAGAATTGAGTTTTTTTTTTTTTTAATAATGTGACAAAGATTCCTCAAGATCTATTTAACTAAGTGTTTGGCTAATGTCAGACTATAGTATCTGGTTAGGTAAACAATTGCTGAAAAGAAATAAATGTGGCAGCAAACATTTGCTTGGCACAGCTAGAGGTAAATTGCACTCCTTAGAGTTAAATATCCCTTTTGTGAACAAAGTATATTTTTTAAGTACAGTAATATAATTAATATACAATCTCTGTACTATTTAATTACTTTAAAAATATATAACTTTTTACATATCAATTAACTGTTACATAATCTAATATTCTTGCAGATTACTACATGGCTTAGTGTTACAGTAATATACTTAATAGTTTGAATATGTGATGTGTAACATGAAATCAAATTTTTATACAAACATCCTTTGTTATAAGCATGTTTTGTTCAGGATTTTAAGACATTTTATGAAGACTTTATGTTGTACTAGGGGGCTTTGCCCCCTGCTTGCTTCACTTGCCAACCCCCGGGCTGCGCTAAGTGCTAGCCTCTTTGCGGTTCTGCTGCTAGCGTATGGGGATGCGGATGTACAATTTAAACAGATTGTTATTTTCATGGGAATTGTTACATATGCATAATAGAACTAACTATTTTACATTACAGAAAGTAATTAAACATATTAAAAAGTAGTAAAACATAATAATTTGGAAGTAAATTGTTTCATGTTGCATTAGAGTTATTCGTTGTGTAATATGAGTTCATTCTGTTTGGCTTTGAAATCAACACACAAATACTTACACTTTTACTGTAAAACTTCAGTAAAAACAATTTTTTGAATCAAATTTTTGTCAACATCGCATTGAATTTTGATTCTGTGTTTGGACTTTCATCATGACAACGCAACATATAACTGCCCATGATTGAATTTCGTTTCTTTCTCTCTATTAAATGAAATTACTTTTTTGAATGTTTGGCTCTGAGATTTGTTAATTGTCTTTGTAAAAGCTATTCTAATGGGAAACTGTTAACGTTTTAATATGAATGGCATATCAAGATCTCCTTTGTTGTCTAATGCTATCCATGGACGATGTACTAGATTACCTTTCTTGGATACATCCTTCTTTCTACAGTAATTCATGCGGTGGAAGATGGTGTTTTCAGTTGTAGATATTATTCGGGATATTGTAAGTTGATGTTTCCATCTTCCGCACGATCACCACCACCTGTTTCAGTATAGTCTATTGATACACATTTAACCAATTTGCCGTGTAACCGATCGTCATTTTTGGCGTTAATTCATTTGACTTCATCATTTCTCGGTGCTGGGATTGTCCATGTACTCATTTTTTCTGTTAATAACCCTTTGTGACAAAATTCTGCAATAAGATTTGGACATAATACGTTTTCTTTAATTGGGAACTTAAAGTGAAGAAAATGTTAAAATTTATAAGAGCTGAGAGTGCAGGAACTGTTTCTGTCGAAAGCATTCACACGAATGAGAGGTGAGAGTACCGTGTGCGTGGCTGAATATGGTTGAGAGGAGGGTGAGACTTGAAAAAATCTTATGGCCAAAGTCTGTTCTCGCGGGACTTGAAAAAATTTCTTGAAGAAAGTCTTGTCTAGTCCCAGGATTTTTTTTATATAATAGAGAGACATACAGATAGAGTTTCTTCTGAAGTGGATTAATAAGTATTTGTAATATTAAACATTGGCACAAATAAATAGAATTTTGTAATTTAATTCATTACCTTCAATATTAAACACATCCAAAAACTAACTGATTATATTAATAAAGTACTGTACCTTCAGGAAATGTGTTGCCAACCACCACTGTGATAGCTACAACACCATACACAAAAATGTCAACAAATTTACCAACAATAAAAGCAAAAGTAACTTGTACACTTGGAGAGCACTGAGTTATTTGTCCCTAGTCCATCCTAAAGTTGGACTGGGCAATGCCCCCTAATACCTGAGCAATGCTATGGAAAAGATATATTTGTAAAATTGAGTTGAAAAATCCATACTGGATGTCTATATGAGTCTATACATTGCTTCTGGTTACTAAGCCATTTTTAGACTTTAGCTAAAAGTGACTTAACTCTGATTCCGATATACTCCACTTTTGCAGGACTACATCTAGCTGCCCCCAAGGAGATGATCTTTGGGATGTCCAGTTGGAAGATATACATATTCAGACAGTTCCAATTCAAGCATTTAAACACGTCACATATGCTTGTACCACATTTAGTACCACATGCAAAAATAGACTAAATCCCAGCTGAAAAATTCACACCTATCTAAGAAGATTGGATTTTTGTCTCACATTAAAAAAAAAGTAGTACTGAGCTGGACTATGAATGTTGCTCTAAAAAATCGCATCTGTACTTAACCTGTAATGATAACAATTAGACAAAAGTAATGGTAGCACCAAAATCATAATCTTAAATAAGAATTCCCATAAACATGAAAATATTGTATTTAAATCATATCAGTTCAGATATAATTCTTCAAAAGCAAACCATTACTAAAAAATGTTTCACAGTGCATTTTAAAGAAAAAAAAAATAGGCCTTTCAGAAGCCCCAAATGAATAATGGAGGTCATATATTCACAAAGATTTTGCTTTCAACACATGCTGCAACAATAGTATTTATAGTTTTAACATTATATTCCTTTTTCAATGATTAATGTATTTACAAAATGCATGGAATATAATGAAACTAAAACATTTTCTATCATATGTTATTAAGAAGCTTGCTTTTACGTATATTTTGTAATCATGCTCTGAAATGTAATGAGGAAATCCAAAAGCTGATCTTTGCCTACCATGGAAAATTCATTTGCTTCAGTTTGCTTGAAGTATTAAAGAAAAAAAAATCTACTTGTTATTCCTACATTCTATTTTGGTCTTTTTGATGAGTTAGGTTCCTTGGGGGTTAAAGTTCCTTGAAGCCTAGTGAAACATGCAGAAGGAAAACTAATGGGAACACATAGCTGTTAGAGGTTGGTATAAAAGGCTAACCACTTTTTCTCCTCTGGTCTGTGCCCACAGCTTGAGGCATAGCTTGAGGGATGCTCGACAAGAACATCTCACAGGAAGACATTAACATGGCATAGGTATTGTAGTCTGCTTTAATTTAAATATGCTTTAAAGAAGCCCTTAAGTAAACTTGACAAAACACATTTGTCTCAAAAAAAGCTAATCATCTTAACGCCCCCCACCACCACCCTCTAAGAGTTGTAAGAAGGTTTGTAAATTTTATGGATTTATACATGAATAGATTCACTGAATAAAGACAATCTGATATAACAATTAAATATTACCATGTTATTTATTGTCAAATCTCTACTGAACATATTGTTTAATTATTCAAGGTCAAGAAAAAGTATGTTAACTTTTTTGTATAGTAACTAGCGGACCCTCCTTTAGCAGCTCTAAACCCAATCCAAATCAAACCTTCCTGTAACTGCTGATCAGACCACAGTGTTTAGGGTGTATTTTGAGCCCTTTCTCTTTACATATCTTTGTCAGTTCATGTATAACTCTGAGTTGTCTTGCATTAATGGCTTGCATCAGGTCATGAATCAGAATTTCAACAGGACTGAGGTCAGTATTTTGACTTAGCCGTTTTAAAATGTTGATTATTTTTTAAGCTATTTTGTTGTTGATTCTTGTAATATTTACTTCACAAATAGATAATTGATTTTGTACTGCAAACATTTCTGATCAAACCTGAAATTAATTGCACTGGATAACACAATACACACAAAAGTGTTCAGGAAGCAAGGACTGTACGGAATTTGGAGATCTGATCACAAAACATTTTTTTTAAACTTTTTTCATGTACTATTATATTGCAATTACATATTGTAGCAGTTGAGGTATCGATCCACCTCTTGAACCCTCAGGTACCACTCCAAACACCAGGTAAAAGTACAAGACTTCTTTATTTTTATATAATTACGTGCACAAAGCATCCTCCACTCCACACTATTCATATACTCAATAAACACTATCACAAATACCAATCCTTCTCTCCCAGACCCTTCGCCACCCTACCTCCCAGCTCAGCTCAGTGTACTGGGCTTTCCCAGAGTCCTTTATACTCCCTGACCCGGAGGTGTTCCTGCCCAACAGTCCACAAGTCCTTATTCCTTCCAGGTCAGGGTAAACAGTCCTTATCTTCACCCTGGAAGCACGTCGTTTCTTCCTGTCCCGGGATTATGACGCACTTCCGGGTTATAGGGCATATATGAGTCCACGGGCCTCTTCCGGGTTATAGGGCATATATGAGTCCACGGGCCTCCCAACAGCGACTCCCAGTGGACCCCAGGATATCCAGCAGGGATGTGTATAAAAACTACATAGTCCATGAGGCCCTGCTGGAATTCGGGGCCCGTCCATGCTGTCGGGAGAGCTCCTCCTGGCGGCCTGGGGGTGAGGACCGGAATATGAAGCCGGCCATCCTTCACAATATTTTTAATTTTATAACTATAAAAAAACTATATTTTATAACTGGAAGGTCTGTAGTTATCTAAACGTAGTGGCACTGCAGCTTGGATATACCAAGTTCTGTTTTCACTTGGGAAAGGGACAGTTGTGCTAAAGAGTCACATTAAAAAAGTTACATTAAAAAGAAATGGCTGCTCTGTAAAAATGTGGTTCCAGGGCCAAAAAGTGTGGTACATACACAACTCATTGACCCAACAAAGATGCTTTTTTCTCCTCTTCACATAAAATTTGGATTGATAAAAAATGTCATGAAAGTGATGAACAGGGAAGATAAAAGGATTTCAATATCTGAAACAGATGTTTTCACAAACAACTGATGCCAAGAATAAGGAAGTAATTTTTGTTGCTCCACTAATCAAACATGTCATCAATGACAAGTAGTTCAAAGATCTGCTAATGGACTGAAGAAATCGCATGGAAGGCACTCTAGGATATTGTTGAAAATTTTCTTGGTGACTACAGAGCATCAAACAATGTCTAACTGGTTGACAACATGTTTCAAACATACAAAGGCATTAAGTGCCACAAGTTGCTAAAAATTCTTTTTTTGCATTCACATTTGGACTTCTCCCCAGCAAATTTGGGTGCAGTGAGTGACAAACACGTTGAGAGGTTTAACTTGGACTTTGCAACAATGAAAAAGTGGTATGAGGGCAAGTGAAACCTATGAAAGCTGGCCAACTGTTGTTTGACACTGAAACAAGAAGCATACAAGCAAATAAAATCAGCAGAAAAATATTTTGTGCTCAATTGCACTAAAGCAATGTGTCAGCATCAGTAAGCGATTAAACACACTAAATTCAAAAAAGGTTAATTTCATCCCTATGTGATGCAGTTGAAGAGCATGATAAAAGTAAAAGAAGAAAAGTACAAGAGAAGAAAGCTGGAAGAAATACAAAAGCTAAAAGTGAAATCTGCACCTTTTACAAAAACTCAATTAAAGAAAATATTTGTAATAAGAATTGTGTTTTACAAGGAATCTAATTTGAAGTAAAAAAACTGTCCCAGAAAGATGGACCAAATTTTTGAAAGAAATTCTAAATAGACTACAGATAACAGAGAAATAAGTAGAAATTTAAATGAAGCAAGAGAAAAAAATGAGAAGACTATTTCAAGGTCACGAAAAATAGTAAGACATTAGGGGCTGAAAAATTGACACGCCTCTGCAACATCGCATGGACATCAGGGACAGTGCCTCTGGATTGGCAGACCGGGGTGGTAGTCCCCCTCTTTAAGAAGGGGGATTGGAGGGTGTGTTCCAACTACAGAAGGATCACACTCCTCAGCCTCCCTGGAAAAGTCTATTCAGGGGTCCTGGAGAGGAGGCTCCGTCGGATAGTCGAGCCTCGGATTCAGGAGGAACAGTGTAGTTTTCGTCCTGGTCGCGGAACAGTGGACCAGCTCTATACCCTTAGCAGGGTCCTGGAGGGTGCATGGGAGTTTGCCCAACCAGTCTACATGTGTTTTGTGGACTTGGAAAAGGCATTCGACTGTGTCCCTCGGGGAATCCTGTGGGGGGTACTCCGAGAGTATGGGGTACCGGCCACCCTGATAAGGGCTGTTTGGTCCCTGTACGATCGGTGCCAGAGCTTGGTCCGCATTGCCGGCAGTAAGTCGAACCCGTTTCCAGTGAGAGTTGGACTCCGCCAGGGCTGCCCTTTGTCACCGATTCTGTTCATAACTTTTATGGACAGAATTTCTAGGCGCAGCCAGGGTGTTGAGGGGGTCCGGTTTGGTGGACTCAGGATTGGGTCACTGCTTTTTGCAGATGATGTTGTCCTGTTTGCTTCATCAGGCCATGATCTTCAGCTCTCTCTGGATCGGTTCGCAGCCGAGTGTGAAGCGGCTGGGATGAGAATCAGCACCTCCAAATCCGAGACCATGGTCCTCAGCCGGAAAAGGGTGGAGTGCCCTCTCAGGGTTGGTAGCGAGATCCTGCCCCAAGTGGAGGAGTTCAAGTATCTCGGGGTCTTGTTCACGAGTGAGGGAAGAATGGAGCGTGAGATCGGCAGGCGGATCGGTGCGGCATCCGCAGTAATGTGGGCGCTGCATCGGTCTGTCGTGGTGAAAAAGGAGCTGAGCCGCAAGACGAAGCTCTCAATTTACCAGTCGATCTATGTTCCTACCCTCACCTATGGTTATGAGCTATGGGTAGTGACCGAAAGAACGAGATCGCGAATACATTTGGCTGAAATGAGTTTCCTCCGCAGGGTGTCTGGGCTTTCCCTTAAAGATAGGGTGAGAAGCTCAGTCATCCGGGAGGGGCTCAGAGTAGAGCCGCTGCTCCTCCGCATCGAGAGGAGTCAGATGAGGTGGCTCGGGCATCTGATCAGGATGCCTCCTGGACGCCTCCCTGGTGAGGTGTTCCGGGCACGTCTAACCGGGAGGAGGCCCCGGGGAAGACCCAGGACACGTTGGAGGGACTATGTCTCTCGACTGGCCTGGGAACGCCTTGGGATTCACCCGGAAGAGCTAGAAGAAGTGGCCGGGGAGAGGGAAGTCTGGGCATCTCTGCTCAAGCTGCTGCCCCCGCGACCCGACCTCAGATAAGCGGGAGACAATGGATGGATGGATGGATGGATGGATGGGGCTGAAAAAGTAGCCACTAAAATTTAAGACAATAGGTTCTGAACTAAAGAAGTACTTATGGGAGTAAATAAAAGATGCATCAGGAAACAAAAAAGATACCTGATCAGTAGAACAGTGTGTTAGATCATTAACCCAATTAAAAAAGAAGGATAGTGCTTTTTTTTCCGGAATAATTTCAAGGTGTCTCATGCAAACAGCGGAAACTCTTTTCAGAGAATATTAGTTTGAATTTTGAGCTGACAACTCACACTGAGCTTTTTTTATTTTGCCAAGCCCTGAAGAAGAGCTACAAATGTAATGTGAAAATATGCAAATTATTCATAAATTTTAAGTAAGCTTATGATTCTATGAAACTGAATTTATTGTATACAGTATATCAACTAGCTGTGTTACCCGGCTTTGCCCGTGAAAATTCATAACATAATGGGTCTCTGTTATACTGCTATTGGTTAATCATAAGTAACTAAGTACTTTCACTGTGTGACCATGAGCAAGTCTCTTTACCTGCCTGTACTCCAATTGGAAAAACAAAAGAAATGTAACCAATTGCATCTCAAATGTTGTGAGTCACCTTGGATAAAGGTGTTAGTCAAATAATAAGCAATAATAATAATATTATTAAGTCACTGGAGCTGTTTACTGTTCAAAATGCTATGTACAATTGTCCGTGAGTAAAGCATCCACTCATTAGATCAATTTCTATTTTTCCTAGTGACTTCACTTTTGTTGATGGTCATTGCAAAATGCAATTTTACAGGAAAGTGCATTCTTTTGAATTACAGCGGGTAATCGGTAGGAATAATGAGAAATTTGAGTATATATTATTATCATTATTGAATGTTGACAAATTGTGGAGAGTGGAAAAAGTGGTGGGGCATCCCCATTCAAAGTAAATAGATATACATGTAAGTGTGAACGATTTCTGTGATTGGGGTGAGGGTTCCCATTCAATGTCTGTTGATGCGAATGTATGTTACAGTTTAGCTTATGGGAAACATGTCAAGTTTAAAATGATGGCATCAGTCCTGGCTTCCCTTGGACATGAGGACATCACTTTCTCCTCTACCTCTTTCTCAATCCTTTTTTGCTATTGGTGAAGCAACACCTACAGTATGCTCACAGTCAAAGCACCTAGTGCTCTCACTGGAGTTTATAGCATGCTTGCTAACCCTTGAGCTTTGCATCTTCATTGACATTCACCAGACTTTCTCTTTCCTGTTCACACCTGACTGCGTACATACCAAACATGATCATTTATCTTATTTCCAGTCCTGGTTAGTAGTGCTGTTTGTGTGACCATTTAATCACTTCTGCAGCATTCTTAGATTGCATAAAGCCCACTCTCAGTGCAGCAAAGAGCATGTGCAATAGCATAACATTATTAAATATTGATAAAAAAAAAAAACACAGGTCGGTAAATTTTCTTTTTCTGTATCACCCAAATTTAATTAAATCAGTCAAAGCATTTTGATATTTTTGTCTATAGACATGCACGCACACAAGAAATGTAGTTTTCTTTTAGGGAGGGACTACAGCAGGGTGATGTCTTATTAACCTTATTAGTTGTTATTATTACTTATTAGTGTTCAACCTACTATTGGAGAAAGCAGTGAGAGAAGTAAATATAAACCCTAGAGGAAAGATCTTGAATCAAATGGTATAAAAATGGTATACACATATAACATAAATATCAAGCCCTGACTGCAGAGGTGTGGAGGAAGCATGCCATGGCATGAAAAGCACAGCAGAAGAATAAGGTGAAAATAGTGAAAACCAATAGCATGCAACTTCCTGAACTGAGAGGGACAGATAATCAACAGTGAGGTTAGCCAGAGACCATTTTAAGATGTGATGGAACTTCACATGATCTCACTGGTAAATGAAATTAACATGGACCATGGAGCAGCTGCTACTTCACCACCTGAGGCCACAGGTCTGCCCCGCCCTCGACCCTCTGCAGTTCGCATACCAGGAGAAGGTGGGAGTGGAGGATGCCATCATCTATATGCTACACCGATCCCTCTCCCACTTGGACAGAGGTAGTGATGCTGTAAGAATTATGTTTTTGGACTTCTCTAGCACCTTCAACACCATCCAACCTCTGCTCCTTAGGGTCAAGCTGACAGAGATGGGAGTAGATTCATACCTGGTAGCATGGATCGTGGACTATCTTAAAGACAGACCTCAGTATGTGCGTCTCGGGAACTGCAGGTCTGACATTGTGGTCAGCAACACAGGACCGCCACAGGGGACTGTACTTTCTCTGGTCCTGTTCAGCCTATATACATCGGACTTCCAATACAACTTGGAGTCCTGCCACGTGCAAAAGTTCGCTGACGACAATGCTATCGTGGGCTGCATCAGGAGTGGGCAGGAGGAGGAGTACAGGAACCTAATCAAGGACTTTGTTAAATGGTGCGACTCAAACCACCTACACCTGAACACCAGCAAAACCAATTAGCTGGTGGTGGATTTTAGGAGGCCCAGGCCCCTCATGGACCCCGTGATCATCAGTGGTGACTGTGTGCAGATGGTGCAGATCTATAAATACCTGGGAGTGCAGCTGGATGATAAATTGGACTGGACTGCCAATACTGATGCTCTGTGTAAGAAAGGACAGAGCCAACTATACTTCCTTAGAAGGCTGGCATCCTTCAACATCTACAATAAGATGCTGCAGATGTTCTACCAGACGGTTGTGGTGAGCACCCTCTTCTACGCGGTGGTGTGCTGGGGAGGCAGTATAAAGAAGAGAGACACCTCATGCCTGGACAAACTGGTGAGGAAGGCAGGCTCTATTGTAGGCATGGAGCTGGACAGTTTGACATCTGTGGCAGAGCATCCACTAAACAGTATCAGAATCCACTGCATCCACTAAACAGTATCATCTCCAGACAGAGGAGCAGCTTCAGTGACAGACTGCTGTCACTGTCCTGCTCCACTGACAGACTGAGGAGATCGTTCCTCCCCCACACTATGCAACTCTTCAATTCCACCCATGGGGGTGGGGGGGTGTGGTGGGTATGGGGATTGTAAACGTTAACATTATACAAAGTTATTGTCTGTCTGTATACCTGCATTGTTATCACTCTTTAATTTAATATTGTCTTTATCAGTATGCTACTGCTGGAGTATGTGAATTTCCCCTTGGGATTAATAAAGTATCTGTCTGTCTGTCTGTCTGTCTGTCTGTCTGTCTGTCTGTCTGTCTGTCTGTCTGTCTGTCTGTCTGTCTGTCTATCTATCTATCTATCTATCTATCTATCTATCTATCTATCTGATGTTTGATGAGGTGAAGGCAACATTGGGTTCTGGGTACTGTAACTTCTTCTCACTCTTTTCCATCTTCAAATTAAGGAGCATATGTCAAGATTCTAATGTCTTTATCTACCAAACAATGATTCAAACAGCTGTCCTTCATGGGCCTGAGACTGCTGATAACAGAGGAGAAAGTTTTGAGAAGAAAATATGAAATGGTGTATGTTATAACAAATCGATATAACAATACTTGTCTCCAATTAGTTGGGCCTTTTTTTTCAGTATCATAGAAGGCCTCGACTATACCCACTTTTATTTTCCCTTCATCAGAAATATCAAGCATAGTTTTAAAGTCTATAAACATACATTATGTAAGATTAGCAGTTTTATTTCTTGAACAGAGAGCTAAAATCTTATACAATGTTTACAGTTAAATCAGTACTAATTACCATTTAACTCACCCAAATTTGAGGAGTTAAAAAAAAATGTTATTACAGTTTGACCAGGGCAAAAATGTGGAAAGTCGCAATTTTTTCTCAAACGTCAGTCAGATGACTGAATTAGAAAAGTACACGTGTTAGAAATAGTTTTGTTTTCAGGACATAATTTCAAGTGACTGGTGTTATTGTTTACAGCTTTGATAAGTAGTAATATGCTTCAGCATAAATGTTAGGCTGATAACTTGAGAATAAGAGACAGTTGGCTTTAGCTGTTGATATTTTAAGTTGGGTGTCAAATTCAGATCCTGGAAAGCCAGAACAGCTCCAAGTGTTTGTTACTGTCACTTTTTTTAATTAATAACCGGTTACTGCTACTAATTTAACATACTTTTCTGTCTTAATTATGATTAACCTACTCAGTTATTATTTATTCCCCTTTAACCAGTAGCCAAACAATAAAGAGATGCAAAGCAAACCAACAGGTCACCAGCTAACTCAGGAGTTTCAAGCAGTCCTGAATGGCCACCATTTTCACTCTTATTTAGCTATTAGTGGAGTCCTTAATTTAATTCTACGGCTTATTAGTGTTCCCATTCTACCACCGCAGTTATTATTAAAACCTACCTTTACCATACAAATGTTTAGCAGACAACAACATTATTATAGCTTCATTTTTTCTTGTCATATTTTATTGAGACAGATGACAGACACACGTGCAAAATGGATCTAAAATTAGCCTGGTCACATGTTGGTTTGCTTTGCATCTCATTGATGTTTGGCTACTTCTTAAAAAAAATTAAACAGTTAAAATGAATGCAATTAAAATCAATGCAATATAGTATGGTCAATTAGCATGAGTAATACATGAATAATGGAGACAGGGGCTGGAACGAAAACCTGCAGACACTGTGGAACCCCCAGGAACTGAGTTTGGCACTTAGTTTAGAGTTAAATATATGATAGTCAGTGATGCATCTCTATATTTCCCAAATTTGTTTTCTTTATAGAGTCATGGGGAGCCATTGCATATCTTGGCAAATTTTGAGGCAAGGCATGAGACAGGGTACATTCACACACTAAGTCACACTCAGTCCTCGTATGTGTTTGAGTTTCTACATAACCTAACCTGTATATTATTGGAATATGGGAGAAAACTTGAAGTAACTGTTGAAAACTCCCCATAAGCACTAACAAAGCTGGGGACTAAAACCAGATCCATTATTCTGTAAGTGCTAACCCAACCCACTGCATCAACTTTCTGCAAAGAGACAACAGACCAGTATTACAAGCAGTATAGTATGTATTTTGTTTTCTTTTCTCATTGCTGATTTACTTGTTTTGAAGTAGATCTTAATGGGGCATTATTGATACATGTACCTTGCTTGCATCCTGAAAAATCTGAACTCATTGTTTTTTGTCTTTTCTAGTAAGTTCTTTTGTTTGTTTTTAATTACAAGTTAGTCATTTACCTCTTTTGTAAGATGTTTAGTTATATATGTAACTCTTTTCTGATTTTAATTGCTACTACAAGGATGCAAATATACTACTTGCAGAAATATAAAGTAGTACAATCAAATCAGCATCAGAGAAGGTGTCTGGTCTCCAAACTACTAACTGATGTTCTTCATCCATTCTTTCTGCTCTATGAATATGGCCAAATCTTTGCTACAGTAGTTTATGTTCCACCACACCATATATGATAGCTACTGGTGAAAGAATTTACAAAACCACACAAAAATTATAAACCACATCTCACAACATTTTCAGATTTTTCATGGGCAAGTTCAGATAGTGTAAGCTGAAATCAGCATTATTGTATTACTATGTGTACCCTCATTTTAAAACCTGACAGAGATAACAACCTGTTATTTATTTGTGCCTGTGCAATTGTTGTTCGTAAGGCATTGTGAGGAAAAGGTTTAGGAATGTATGTATTAAATCAAGCAAAAGAGTAATTTTAAGAACACCATTCTTAATGCAAGTGATGAACAAACATCCACCTGGAAAGATAATCATGGGTTATTTTAATAATTGTATAACATAATCAACATCCTTAAATTAGTCTATACAAAGTAAGGTACCTCAGGAATGTGTAGACAAACACAGAGTTGGACAGGATCAAGAATAGTATGAAACCATACATGCAAAACATCTTTACAGCACAGAAATAGTAGACTTACAGCTGAGTCAAGAAATCTAGAAATGAAACCAAACTTGTGCAACAGAAGTAATTTCGGTGATCAAAGAATGATTGTACAAGTGATGTTTATTATCTGGTTAAAATATATCTAAAATCAGGAAACCAATAACTCTAGTAGTATTACTAGCATTAAATATTAACTGCTAAATAATAGTTGAAATGGTGGACCTTCAGGACTGCTTGAAACATTAGTAAAAAATGAAGAAGTTACATTTGAATAGCTGTTATATTTGTGGCTCTGTAAATGTTACTGGTGCATAAAGACATTTGTCTTGCTAAGTGAAGTAATCCAATAATGATTTAATAGGATGATTTACTAGGAGAAAGACAAATTATTCAATGTAACAACTCAAGAGCTTTTAATAAAACCGTAAAGGAGACATCTAAGAACCTGCCAATTGAATGACAAAATTCTCTATTTGCCTATCACCATAGATGATTAATGCTTTCCAAAGAGTGACTGAATTTAGTGAGTTTATCTAAGTGAATTTTTCCTACTGTAGGATCCTTGGTTAGCAGAAATAAGATTACTTTAAATCAAAAAATACAGATAAATGCAACTGAAATGATTGATAACTCATGACAATACTAACACAGTGACAGTGCTTGAAAACATATTTTGGACAATTTGGTCTTCATTTGAATGTAATGTGCTGAAGAGGATTCTAAAGATACTGTACATTACATTACAATAGGCATTCATATCCCACAATTGTCTACCACTATGAACACTGTTTTATCTCCTTTATGTTATTAATAGTGTAACAGACATACATTTTTCTTCCCTGTCCGTACCACTGACAATTGGTAGATAACACAAGCTGTGAAGCACCCAGTTCTTGGATTTGCACAATGGTTCCCACCATCTTATTTCCCTATTTTTAAATCATAATAATTTCCTGAAACATTCATGTAATTACCAGCCTGGTTTCTGATTTGTATACATCACAAACAAAGTCCTGTAGTGATTGGTTCACTCAACGTAACTTCATTGTGTCTAGCATGTTGCCTTCAAGATGTTTGGAATTCTTACCTCACTAGTTTTAGTACTTTGTTTGTACACTTACTGTCAGTAATTATAGTAGTTCCTGACCTGGGAAATTGCCAGGAAGAGATCTGTAGGATAATTGACCTTCTTCACACATTTCCTCAACATTGAAATGTTTACTGTTGGTTTATGCCTAGACTTGTCTGCATTTGAAAGTCGCTGGTAAGCCTTACACTGTTTTTAGGGTGCAAATAAAAATGTAAAAAAGGGTCTTGTATATTGATGATGTCATGCACACTTGTATCTGTGACGTGTATAGATAGGTCTTCACTGTTGGAAATGACAATTTATTTTAACATTTTTTCCATTTTATGTTCTCCTTTAATATCATTTCACTAAAAATATGAAGTATATACTGTAAAGGATCACACACATGGATGGGTGTCCCAGCTGGGACTGGTTCCTTTCCATTAACTGGCCAGGAAGCCAATGTGACAGAATGATGGGGAGAGTCTTTGTTTCAAAACTATATTTCTTTCCTACATGCTAAATGGCATCATCTCTGGACTTCAGGACCCATTCCAGTACTTTCCATGAATCATGGGACTTGTAGTGCAGTTAAGCAGCCCTGCTTGGATCCATGGGTGCCATCAGATTGTGCTACAAGGAGTTGTGCTCCCTGCTTTAGGGAACTTCAGATTGACCCGGATGTACTTCTGTGGGGCTATGCCATAGCACCAGAAGTACTCCTGGGTCCAAGATAAAAGGAGCTGCTTGACCTCATTCAGCAAATCAAAGTTGGGAGGAAGAAGAGTTTGAGGAAAGGAGAGAGAAGAAAAGAATTCTTTTGATTGTGTTGTTCTTGATCAAAAAATTATCGGAAGAATAAAAATCTTTATTTGAACCTGTGACTATGTGCATGTCTGTTGTGTCTGCTGTTTGGGGCTTTGTGGCGCCCCCTGTCTTCCACAATATGTTTGATGTTAAACTTGTGGTTATTGTTTTTTTCACATTTCCTGGAAGAATATATTAGCTAAAACAACATGGTAAAACTCTTAATTTTTTGTCATGATTTTTATAGCAAGGTAAAGGAATACTTTTAATCCTCTTAACGTTAATAGCTGTCAAGCACAGACCTTACAAAATGTGTCCCCATTACGAAACCAGATGGATATAGATATTAATTAAATACACAATTAAGGTTAACTTGACTAACATTTTCTAACATCTCTAGTGCTGAGATTTATTGTTATATCATTTTGGAAATCCATTGAAAGTGTGGGAGTATTTTTTCATTTTCAAGTATTCATAATAGAATGCAGAAAAAATTTGCGGAGTAATACATTATGTGTGATGTAATATCTTGCTCTTTGAAATTCTCAAGATAATACTGCTTTATAGAAGAATTATTATAGTCAAGGTTGAGCTAATAATACTTCTGTATTATTATTCTCCTTATAGTGTACAATTTATTTTGTAAATAGTATTAGTGTAATATACTTATTTACTGTGAATATCAAAAACCTGAAGACTCTTGTTTAAATAATTAGATTTTTGATGTATTGTACAGACTGAAATGGGGATAAATCATATAAACATTTTCCTGAAATGAATCCATTTGTTTTTCACTAAATTTTGTAGTTTTCCAGATTAACTTGCTTTTTATGAACCTTTGGTGCAGCCACTTGCCTTGTAAAAGGATTCTGTATTTAGCAGATATATTAAAAACTGTCTCTTTGAGTGGCATAATACGGACACCAGAGCAAATGTGAAATAAAATTTTTAAAACAAATAAAATAGGTCCACATCACAGCTGATACTTAATTAACTTCACAGATCATGCACATTTTATATTAAGTATGTGTCCAAATTGTATTCACAATAATATATTTATTTTTTTGCATGGCTCCACTATTTTTAAAGTAGTCTGGCTGCCTGCTTCACTTGCTTTCTTAACTACACATTCAATAGCCTTTCCCCTGAGGGCTATGCTTATTGGAAACTGGCTCCTTGAATGTTAGAGATGCTGACATACAGTTCTTTGCTAGAGGTTCAAGCACTGAGGCAATACTTTTTTTTTCCACTCGATATTTATTTTTTTAAAACATTCAGACTAATATTTGGATGCTTATTCCTATTACTCAGAATAGGGATACAAATAATTATGAAGTTATTTTTTCAAATCTTTTGCTTGTGTGCATACAGTTGGTGTGCATTTCTGTCTAATGGGCATGGTTTCAAATAGATTTAGCATTGGTGTAGCAGCTGTATGGCATGGGAAATCCAGGGTGATAACATTGTTGATTACTTGACTAAATAATATGAAATGTTACCAGCTGTGTAAATGTATACCGAGCAAAATAAATGTCAATTGTGCAGATACAGTGTATAGCAGAACATTCCTTATGATATATGAGATGCTGTGTGCACATGAGCCTTCTAAAAAATGCATATGTACATTCTTTCCTGAATGCATGCAAAGTGAAATGGACTCCAGCAAACCCTGAAATGGGCATGCAGGTAAAAGTCAGATCTAAGCACATAGAGATGTGCCTGTACATCTCTTTGCTGGGTAGTAAAAATACTTTGTTGTGACATCTCACAGTAATGTGTATGCTGTATCTGAAAACTTACTGGCAAGTGTTTTTATTTATTTTCTCTCAAAATATGGAAAACTGTTCAACAACAACATTGTGCAGGTGGGTAAAAGTTTTATTCAAAAAACATTTACTTTTTATGGATAGATCAAAAAAAAATAAGCAAACTTCTTTAATTAAAACCTGAATACTGTATATCCATATTACTAACCGAGAATGGTAAACCGGGTATGGACACAGGGACCTGCCCATGGACGCAGGAGACATAGTGCGCAGGCACCACACAAAGCCCAACTCCCCAGAGTGAAATGGGAGAGATTACGAACGTGCGCTGGCGCCACACAAAGCCCCACCCCCAGAGAGCGAAACGGGAGAGACTACGAACCGTCTGACATGCCGCAAGCAGGATACAGCGAGGTCAGAAATAAAAGACAGAGTAGGAAACAAAGTAAAACGTCATAAAGAGGTTAAAGAACAGGGCCAAACACATGGAGAGCAGGTTACAGATGATTAAAACTGCAATGCAACAGCTTCAAAAAAACCTAGGCACGAAACACATGCACAGCGAGATACAGAATATAAAAGCAGAAAAAACGACAGTTAAACGTCCACACCACACAGCGGAGGCAGACCCGGAAGGTGCAGGCGCCTACATCACGCGTCGGAAGGCGCGGGAAAGTACGAAAGGCAAAGGCCCCTACACAGCATGGTAAAACCCGACATAATACGGAAGGCGCAGGCGTTGCCGCTATATTGTGAGTGGCACTACTGTGTAGTGAAGGCCGCCATATTGTGTGTGGCACTACTGCAGAGTGAAGTTAGGAATAATGTGCTGCTTGGGATCGTACAAAACGCCAAACACAACCCACCGTCTGAAACTGCGGAGGCAAAGCAAGGAGTTGGAACTTGGAAGATATCGAGAATTTTTTCCTAGAAAGAATAATGTGAATAAGCTGTGATAAAATAAATTACTTCTGTCTTCCGTTTGTTGTTATAAGCATACAGCCGGAATAAGAATGTCATGTTTTATGTAGCTGGGTGCTTTGCCTTTTTGAAATGGACTATATGACATGTTTAAGGCTTTTGTTTTTTGTTTGGACTGGTGTCTATTGGCCACAATTGTAAGCCACTTGGCGAAATGCATTTTAAAAGAGAACTGCAACAAAATCAAAATCAATTTAGTAGCAGCTTTAATTTTTTTTTTTTTTTTATCATCAACCGTTGGTAATAAAACAATAATGCTTTAGTCTACCATGAGGAACTGTGGCATAATTTGTGACATTTCCTTTGTTTATGCAATTTACACAAAGCGCAAAAAGTTTCTTTTTTTTATAATATCTTCAGTGTTTACTCATTCCTATCTTAAGAGGTTTGTTGTACGTAACAGTTTTTTTTTTTTTTTTTTTTTTTATGGCCATCTGGGATGGAAATTCTGGTTCTACGATCTGCACTAAGAGGGAAAAGCAACCCTCTTAACCAGTTGAGAACTCTTTACTTTGAACTGGCTATTGTTGCTTTTGAATACAAGGGCTCATCTTGTATCACACTCACTTCACTTGAACCTTGTTAAACATGCTTTACTCACATCCTAGACTCATTTCTGCAACTCTGTCTTGGCAGGTGCTCCGTCTAATCATAATGCAGGAGCTCCTTCACAGAATGCCTGTTCTGCCGAATTTCCACTGGCTCCCTGTGTCTTCTAGGATTGAATCCAGAATCCTGTTGCTAACTTACAAAGCGTTATCTGGCTGTGCAATGGACTACATCAGCAAAATCTTGCATTATTACACTCTAGTCATCATACTGATGCTGACAGCCTTGTTCTGCTAAATTAAAAATGTAGAAAAAACATAAAAGACCAATATATAAACATTTTACTATGTGTTAATTATAAATGAATATCTACACAGATAAAGCAGAAAATGAAAAGTTCTCTATAGCAAAAAAATCCTGTAAGAAAATCAATTCTATCAAAGAAAATAACATGAGATCCACATACTGCTTTTGTTCCACTATATCTCCCAACTACAAAGAAATTATGGGAGGGGAAGAAAAAATAATCCATAAATCACCCACATGAAAGTTCCTTTTAAATCCAATGGAAATTTTTTCAGAATAGGGATACTGGAATTCACTTTTAGAAATAAGCCAGGGGCCAGTTGTTCACCAGCAAGTTCCCTTTGAGCAGATGACCCACATAACGTGATCAGGCTTGACTCGGAAAAGCTCTATGGACCTAAAATGTAGGCACAAGGCGAGTGCCATGTGCAATGCCAGTTAAGGGACAGGCCTGAATTGGATGGATCATGAGATGCTACACTTTGGAAGTGTAAACTGACCCTTGAGATGTGTAGAGTAACTTATTTTTGGGGCAGGAGCTGCAACTAATTCATTTAGTTAAAACATACTGATTAGATATTCCGTAGTCAGATCCATAGCTGTGCACAGCTTTTGTTGTTGAAATACAATTCTCTATCAAAGTTGGTCTGTTTTTTTCTCACAAATTTTCCTTTTGTAGAGTTCTTGGGTATATGTGGGGATACTAAGAAGCTCCTGGCTGGGTGCCATATAGTTTCAGTTTGTTCTGATACAGGAGAGATTGGCTGAATGCGACTTTGAGTGCAAAGAGAAAATGTTTTGATTATTTCAAAGTGTATGCACCAAAGAAGTATTCACACTTTTTACAGATATTGGATTTGGTGCTCAAAAGAATGCCATCTAGTTACTGGGAGACTTCAGTACTCATATGGGGAATGACAGAGAAACCTACAGGGGCATGATTGGGAGAAATGTCTTGTCCAGGCAGAATTAAACTAAAATACTACTACAGTCGTAAATTGTTACTGGATTTCTGTGCTACACAAGAATTTATCAATAATGAACACAGTGTTCAAAGACATATTGATTCTTAGTGTAACTGTTACCAGAGCATCTTTGGCAAGTGATCAGCCTTGTAGATGTATCTTTTGGTCAGGTTCTTTATGTTCTGGATGTTGGAATAAACTGAGCTTTTGAGCCTTTGACTGATCATCACTTGCCATGGATCTGAGATCAGACGAATGGAGCAGACATGGAAACTCAAGTAAGGAGAGTCAAAAGAGTACACTGAAATGACTAATGGATTCCTCTGTTCAAAATATGTTTAACTTTATGTATTTTGGGAAAGGTCAGGGACATCGAGTCTGAATTGACCCCAATTGAAAACTTCACTAGTGCAAGCTGCTGCAAGGTGCTGTGGTTAAAAGGCTGTTGATACCTGTTATCATGGCAGCCTTAGGATGTTTTAGTAGACATTGTAGTGGAAAAACATTCCTCTGTTTTCAAAGAAGTCATTCAAGGAGACCAAATGAAAATACAGAACATTCTTTATTTTTACATTGGTATGCACAAATGCCTCAGTCCATGGAGTGAGCAATCAATAAAACAATTCAACTGCCTTTATACTTTTCTGTTACATTACCTCATTTAATACATCACATCATCTGACTCTTAATATGCACAACTTCATCCAATCAATGAGTGCCATCAGTGTTCTCTGGCTCCTTTTGACTCTCCCATTAATCTGAATATTGCCTTGTAAATGGGATGATCTGCAGACTCTTCTTTTGATTTTAGCACTTCTTCATTGGAAGGGTGTTTGGGCTTTCCCATTAGTTTATTCCCACTTTCTAGAGGGGTGTTTGTTACTCACCTACTTCATTTTACCCTTGGATAGTCCCATGTTTTAATCACTAGTTTTTACTTTTTATTTATTTGTTTTTTTACCTCCAACCATGCTTCTATTATTTTCTTCAACTTATTCTAACTTTTTGTTAACCAGGGAGATATGCAGATAATGTATCTAGCTTTGCTATGTCTTTTCAAATAAATGTCAATAGTTATCTTTTTTTTTTTTATTATTTGGCATCCACAAACCTCTGGTGTGCCCTTCCATCTCTAAAGTCATACTCCCTTAGCATAATAGAATTTTTCAGTCTTGGGGCAGTCAATAGAACAAGCAGCCTCTTCTGAGCACAGCTAATTTTCGAAATACTTGCAGTGCTAGGCCCTGTGAATGCTTGCCTTTTCTAAAAGAAATAGGACAAGACATTTGCAATGAAAATAGAGTGTTAAGACTTAGTGTTTTGCTGAGCCCACGCTCCTTCATGGGGTGAGGAGCTTGAACTTGTGGCAAAACCTAATTGGAACTGCTGTGTCTCTGGGTTGAGAGGAAGTTAATGTGGTTTGGGCATGTAGATAGAATTTCTCATAGACACCTACCATAGAAGATGTACCAGGCACAGTCAACAAGTAGAAGATGGAGAACTGGACCTACGGCATGTTGGAGTATGAATATAATCTGGTGACCATTATAAACAATGTTGCGTGTCCTCTCAGGGACACACTATGATAGTGTACTTTTAGCCAATAAATTGTTTACTACAATATAAGTGTGTCAAGAACTGTTACTAGGGGCTCGTTCATATCTATGGCAATATGTTGTCATAATGTCACAATGACTCTGGTCTCTTTTTAGCCAAGTCAGTGTGTGTGTGTGTTTGTAATTCATGTGTATGTTTGACAAGGATGATTGCTATTTGTTAGAATATTTCAGTATTTAACGGGAAAAATAAAGTTTGGTCTGTCTATACGTACTGTATATAAAAAAGAATTTTGCATGTTTTTTTCTATTCTAAATATCTTTAAACTGTGCCAGTTCCTGTTCCAACTAAGACTTTATTTGGGGAGATGTTAGTACTCATAGGTTTATTAAGCATACTCACATATGACATTAATATCCACAATCATTGTATTTCAAATATCCTAAAATCAATTAGAAAAAACTTTTTTTTAATTTTAAGTTATTTTGGATTATTAGAAAATGAATGATATATTGCTTATTTAGAATAGACATCATCAGATATATTCATTTATTTAAATGTACAAAACATTAAAATGACTCTAAATTCATATGTCATTACCATTAGAAGCATCATCTTACTTTGAGCTTTTTCACTCAGAGTAATATTATCAGAAAGTCCCAACTTATCATGAAGTTTTCCTCTGCCATCATTTGGGAATAGCCTCTTTATTATTACCTCAGTCACAGTTTGACTACCTCAAACCTCTAATCAGCTATCCACAGAAATTGAATTTGCGTTTTGAGTTATACTGGAATCTTCTGAAAGGAGTCTCTGGAGAGAGAAAGATACTTCAGACATGGAAATGTTTACACCACAACAATAGAGAAGAGCACCTGGGGCTGAAATTTACATGTTCCTTGGTTGCAGATGATAAAAAAGAGCCTACATACTTTACTATAATGCATGCATTCACCCTTTTTTCCATCTCTCCACAACATTTTCATACAAATTTTCCCAGCAACCTAAACCTGCGAGCATTGTTGCTTCACTATGTCTTAATGCATAATTTCATTATTGTAATTTAGTTTAATTTTGCCTTAGATTCATTTATCTGTTGCCTTACTATATCAATATTTATATAAATATTCACAGTGTGGAATACAAAATGACACTACTGCTAGGTTCACTTTAGATCCTCTTCACTTCAGCCTAAGTACCTGAAAGATTGCTTCCCTTTTAACCCATACTTTCATCATGAGGAGCTCTCTTTCATCACTAAACCCTTCACTCTTACATTGACATGGATTGTCATGACTGCAGCTATTCCTTAACTTACAAATCCATTTCAATATCAGTTTTGTCTACCATATTGTAAACAGAGCTTCAGTGCATCAGAAGAATGTACTTTTTTTTCTTGAGCTTCTGCAAAGTTTTAATTTCTCCTTGGGGACAAATAAACTTTCTATGTAAATAGCCTTAAATGAACATCTTTGGAATGTGGAAGAGAATCAGAGTATCTAGGGAGAACACATGGGGACTCGATGAGAGTATGTAAACATAACACAAGTAGCAACTGGGCTGGAATTCAAATCCAAAATCTTGGAGCCTTATAGTGCCGGAGGTAACTATTGCATCAATGTGCTCTATGTAGCCACAAATAGTAATTTTATAGTTGAAACTTATGGAGAATAAGAAACGTGCTATAGTTGGGCTCTGTAAGTTTGTGAAGAACCTGAACTGACAACATTGTGTTGGATAGTCCCATGTTTTAATCACTAGTTTTTACTTTTTATTTATTTGTTTTTTTACCTCCAACCATGCTTCTATTATTTTCTTCAACTTATTCTAACTTTTTGTTAACCTGGGGGATATGCTGATAATGTATCTAGCTTTGTTATGTCTTTTCAAATAAATGTCAATAGTTATCTTTTTTTTTATTATTTGGCATCCACAAACCTCTGGTGTGCCCTTCCATCTCTAAAGTCATACTCCCTTAGCATGATAGACTTTTTCAGTCTTGGGGCAGTCAATAGAACAAGCAGCCTCTTCTGAGCACAGCTAATTTTCGAAATACTTGCAGTGCTAGGCCCTGTAAATGCTTGCCTTTTCTAAAAGAAATAGGACAAGACATTTGCAATGAAAACAGAGTGTTAAGACTTAGTGTTTTGTAATAGGTATTCTGGTCTTCAAGTGGCACAGTTGTGTAGTTATTAACACTGTTTCTGTATTGCAATTGTAATCTCCTTGTGGAATTTGCAGGTTTTTCACATGCCTATGTAGATTTCCTCCTGCACCCAAAGACACACATTTTAAGCTAATTGGTAACATTTGTGTGTATGTGACTGTGCCCTGCATTGAACTTGTGCCCTTAAGCTGTCATGATATTCTTTTGTTTCCTGTGACATAGAAATTAGACAAGGCAGGTTTGAAAATGGCTGGATAGGTTATTAGATATTCTGCTATTCTTCCTACCTACCAAAGACCTAGTCAAACTGGCAACTCCTAATTGGTTTAATATGAGTATCCTCTGGTATATCCGCACCCTTTCCACATTTCATATGTGCTTTGTATCCAAATACAAAAACATGCAAGACATGATGACTTAGGGGCTTGAATGAGGTGCTCCAATTGACTTTTCTTTTCTGAAGTATTTCAGTTTTTTTTGTAACATGCAAATTCATAGTTTTGTTTAACAAGATTACTCATTTCTCTAGACACATGATTACCCTGAGAGCAGGTCAAATTTTTCCATTCACAGATCTATATAAATATAGATTTATCAGATCAACTCACACTACCAAAAACTTTTAGAAAGTAAATCCCCTTCCTACTTGGAATGTCTTCATACACTTAAATGCTTAGGAGTGAGGTGAGTCTATGTGTGATTCAGACACCTTCCCCATATTCAAATTTGACTCATTTTTACCTTAAAAGAGCTGTGTTATTCTTGTTATGCAAAATATATGCTTCATTTTGCTGACTAAAATGTTTTATTTTGAAAGTGTTTTTGCACCCTTGTGAATGTTTCTTATAAATCCAAGTCTGGCTTCCTAATATTGTGAATATTTCTTAATTTATTTGATTTTTCTTTCAGAATGGTACAGTAGGGACAACTGAAATTGCATGCTTTTTATTGTATTTTCCAACTGAGTTTTACTCCACATTTTTAGCTTTTTTTTTACATACTGTTTTATATCACTTTAATGCAGGTTACACAAAACAAATTTAAATGTAATGAACTGTGCAAACCCTCTATGGTAGATTAACATATAGCAATTAATACATGGTATTGTCTCAGTTAAAATGCAGAAGTGTACAAAAACATTTGTTCTAGATTGTTGAAGAAATACAAATATTGACTTTAAGTTGGCCCGTGACCCTGTGTTTGGATTCAGCGGGTTGGAAAATGGATGGATGGATGGATGGATGGATGGATGGATGGATGGATGGACTTTAAGTTGGAGAAAGTACTTTTTTTATTTTTGATGTTTTTTTTGTTTTTTTTGTTTTTTTTAGATTAACAGTTCATTTTTGTTAATCCTTCCCTTAGCTATTTGGTCTTTGTCCAACCATGACATTTCTGCCCCTAAATCAATAGCAGAGTACAAAATTAAGATGTAGTTCAGACGGAAGCTGTTAAATTGTCTGTAATACAGAAAGGAAGCTAGTGAGTGGTGGCAGAACCCCACAAGGGTGCTAAAAGCACTCATATATTCCTTACTGTTTTGTGCATCCGTTATTGCCTTGAATTAAAACTCTCTGTGCTTTGTCTTGGGAAAGTGAACACAGTGTAAGAACACTATGCAAACACAAAAAAAGTGATTAGAGTATTTTTATTGAGTGGAACTGAACATGAAGAGGTGTGGGATTGGCACTGTAGTAAGGGAAAAGCAGACTAAAATTAAGCACCTTTCATGTGCTTCACATCTGACTCCATAGAAGTTCTTGTTTCATTTCAGTTGCGCTAAAGACAGCTGCTAATTCTGGTATTATCTTGGAGTTGCTTCAGCCAAACACAACTATATAAACAATAAAGACTATGTTGTGTGAATAACAGACACACGCTACATGTGTCATTTAAGCTTTAACAAGGCATGAAACAATCGTCAGGTTTGACTGAAATAGCTTGAAAGCCTGCTGTTTGTAATGGAAGCCACAGAATTAAATAGTAAAATTTAGCCATGTTGTAGTGGACACATCACAACATTCACTAAAAGTTTCCATTGAATGGTTTTCAAAGCACCGTCCAGAAATCAATTTAATTTAAAGCATATATATATAATATATATATATATATATACATAGTGAAAGATGCCCCAGACATAGACAGACATTGAGACAGCCAGATGTCCAAACCACACACGTTTTATTCCCCAACACAATATCACAGTGCACAATTAGCCACTGTGCTCACAGACCTTTCCTTTCTTCTGCCGCCTCTACTCCACTCCTCACAAGCTCCATCCTCTTCCACCCGACTCCGGCTCCCGAGTGGAGTGAGGCGGCCCCTTTTATGGCACACTCGGATGTGCTCCAGGTGCATCTTGATAATCTTCCAGCAGCACTTCCTGGTGTGGTGGAAGTTGTAGCTCTTGCACCAGGAAGCACTCTGGGCATATCTGGTTTTTGTTCCGGCAGTACTTCCTGGTGTGGCGGAAGTGCTGCAGTCCATGGTTCAAGAACCATTCAGGTGCCCCCTGATGGAATCCAGGGGGGCTGCCTTCTTATGTCCAGGGAAATATATTGACCCTTTTCGTCTGCCACAATATACAGTATGTATAATCTACTGTATATTATAATATGCATGTCTGTATATAATGTTCAAAGCATGCAAGGCATATGTCTGCAGTTTCTTTTAAAGTTATTTTATAGAATTCTTAATCCATTCATTTTACAAGGTAAGGACTTTTATATACGAGCAACTTTCAGGTGTGAATTGATTAGCCCTCGAGGCATACTTTCCATCCATTTGTTTTCTGACATGGCATTTCACAATACAGGGGTGCTTTGTTTTGTTTTTCTCTTATATATATACAGAATGTCAATTTTCTCATGGTAAAGTATACCTTTGGTGCAGCTTACTTGAAACATAATGACAGAGCAGGTAGTGCTTCGGGAGACATTTACTTTCCCTTAAGTTTTAGGCCCCATTTTTGTTTCATTGTTTATACAAAAGCAGTTTACTCCACAGCTGCAGTCAGAGGTAGCTGTCACATGCATGAGAATAAATGAACAGATGCACACTTCATTCCCAGAATGCTCCCATCTGTATCAATAACATGTTTGTCAGATGCATCAACTGTTTGTTGGTCTCTTGTATTCTTCTCAAAGAGACAAGCAAAATTCTGGCATGTATCACTCTCAAATAAAGAAATGAGCAACCGCTTAATTCCATTTTATACTTTTGCTCTTGGGAACAATTAAACTACTATTTTTCTGAGCGTGTACATTACGCCTGTGCCTGCAAAAAGTTTTGCTGGGTGGAAAATTAAATTGTTTAAACTTAGTGTTTGATGTCTGCTTACCAGCAAATTCCAAAATCACCTTTTACCAGCTGGTGTGTGGATGTCAGACTGTTACTCTGATATTCATGAGTCAGAGAGAAAATATTACTACTTATATTACTTTGTGGTAATGAATTTGCTTCCATATGAAACCATCTTGTGAAGATTTCCTTATTCCAAAGGTACTTTTAATTCTTTAGGGATTAGTAACAAATGTATGGAACATGTCCTTGGTAGAAAAATCTTCCAGTTGAGGGTTAAAACACATACAATATGCAGGATCTGGCAGATCAGTGAGTCTGTGTCATATAATGTGCACAGCTGTATTTTACAGTTGAGGTTTTTTTTTCTCTTTATATAATGATTTCAATAATAAAAATTAAGAGGAGCCAAAAGGGCAAAACAAATCCACCTCTGAGATATTGAAATGAGGCAAAAACATGTAAAAGACATATCTGACTTTGTCCACGTAATCAGCAGAAGTGGCTTTTTCCAATCTTCTAGTGATATAAAGTGCCTACTCTTTGGCACAATCTAAAGACTTGGGAACATATTCAAACTACTTCTGACGCAATCAAGCGGAATAAAGTTTTAATGTTGAGAGAAAAGCTGCTTAGCAGACAAACAGATCAGCTACAATGCGTAGAACTTTGAGTCGGGGGCTAACAGGGTGACTTATGTAAATGCATTTTGGACTCCTGGGCTTTAAAGAGCAGTTTTAGTACATTTCAAGCAGCGTTGAATAAGTTTCCCTGTTGAGATGTAGTTAAACAAGTTATAATTAGGACACGTTTACAAAAGTATAGGAATAAAGCAAAATGAAATAAAGATATTTTCATTATCTTTAAGAAGCACAGCCTTCAAATATGGCATAGCATTACACAAGTGGTTCCTGCTGAAAACTGAATTTAATTTTGCCCCTTGGCTATCCAGTCTTAATTATTTTACAAAGGCTGTATAAGCTTGAAATTGTATTGTCTCATAAGAATTACCCAGTGGTTACTAGACCACTGCAAGACTTCAGAGATAAAATTTAAAAGTGCTTTTCCACAGTGTCAAACAGTTTGATTACCATGATGAGCAATCATTGATTTGCTGAATGCAGAAGTGTGGATGAATCTTTGCAAATTCTAGCTAATAACTGTTAACTCTTGTTTCATTTTACCTAGCATATCATGCAAAAAGTATACTTTTGAAGTTACTTAACATTCTAGTTTTGTTAGATTCCATAATTTTGTTAACATGCTGTCTAGAGGTAATTTTGGATCATTGGTTAAATTTTTGAGAATCATAATTATCATAATTAAAACTATAGTAATGCCATTCTTACTTCATTTGAATACTTATCTAATAGGTGTGAACATTGTTATTTATTGTTAAATGTTCATAATAACCTTACTAGCAGATTCACAAGGTACACTGAAAGTTCAATTATGAAATTGGTAAGAACCATTATTATTGAACAGATCACTGAATTTATTGTATACTGGATAACTCTTCATCCTCTGTATATTAAATGCTTCTTGTACTAATGATTTTTTGTGCACTTACTTTTTTGTTGGAGCATTATTGTGAACTTGCTTCCATACATTTTTGAGCCTGTTTTTACATCATTAGATCATGAGAAACTACAGCTTGTTCCAATAGTATTTTACACAAGGCATGAGTTGATCATAGGTGGGCCACCAGTCTAAAGAAGGTCACATTTACACACGCTCACATTTTCTTAGAACAGGTCAGTTTGTGAGGTGCTAATGACAGTAACTTTCACAGATTTGTGTCTTGGAAATCTTTATGAATGCAAAGAAAGCATGCAATACTCCAACTTGACAGTGTCCATCCAGATTTGTAGCACTGTGAGATGGTAAGGCTAACCACTGGGACATAATACAGCTCTAATTTTCTGGTGAAATTTAAAGATTGTTCTGTATTTATTTCATTACATATTTCTTATGCTGAACATAAGCAAAATATTACTTCAGTCACTTGTATGATTAGTTACACTTTCAGCAGTAACCTTTAGTGATTTTAATTTTTACCTTAATTTTGAAAGTCAATGTTGTGTTAGTCTAATGAGCTTCAACCATATCACTGTGAGCCTCATTTTTTTTTTGATGATCGAAATGAATATTAAGTATTCCTTTTCCTCTGACTGGGTTAACAGCTGGTTGCATTTTTTAGGTTATTTAGGAGTCAGACAGAACCAGGAATATTTCCTTCCACTTACAGTATTAGCTTCTTGTATGGATAGTTTCTATGTAATCATTTTAATGATGACACTCTATAAACAGAATACTGAAGAAACTACTCTTATTAGCCACCTGCAGTATATACTTTAGCAGTGCTTTTATCACTGTGAAGAAGAAAACAGTTTAACTATGTACAATATGTAACAGAATTTTTAGCAGTTAAAATAGATGGAAACTTGTTGCCAATTAAAAGGCAAATGTAGTAGAAACTTTCTAATGCTTTGAACGGTACAGGGAGATAATGCTCAACACATTCAGTAATTTTTGATTACAAAAATGCATATTATTCCTACCAGCATAGAAACTTTGCCTCCAAAAATAAAATAAATGTTCCAAGTGAGAAAACATGCAGACACACAGCTTGAGTTCAACTAGGCTTTGCCTGGTAATTTCAGCACTGCATCTCCACTCATTGAAATAGGGGCCTTATCAGAGCCCTAGCAGGGGCCTGCTATCAATAGTCCAGTAAGATTGAATATATCCATCTTATCGCTTCACTGGCTGGGATGATTAAATGAAATATGCTGCATACCACTGGCTGACCAGTAAACCTGGGTTACATAAGGAGACAAAGTAGCCTCATCGTAAATGCATGAGTTCTGTTCCAGATGACTGTAAAAGGGATTTGTATGTCTCTGAGTATTAAGGGTTCATGTCATCCCATATTTTGCCTTCTACAATAACTGGCTAAAAAGAAATGCCATATTAAAATGGACTTCACCTGATGAACAAGCAATAAACAAAAATGCTGTTTGATAAAAATGAACAGGAATAATTTCTGGGTTTTCTACAAATCATTTTTTTTTTATTTCCAAGTGTTTTTTAGTTTTAGTTTTAAATCAAAGTAATATAAATGTAAGGATAAAGTTGTGTGCAGCATGCTTATTTCAGTTTCAAAAGAGACAGAGAGACAGTTAGCCATATCCACCTTATTTCATGCTCACACTTCCATTCTAAGACATTGTAGGGCAAGGTAGCTGAAACACTCAAAAATTCCTACAAAGCACAACAAAATGCCATATTTCATTACATTTAAATATTCTAAAAAGGTTCTCTAAGCAAATATAGTAATCCTGCAGGAGAACTATTTAAAAATGAAGAATCAGCCTAAACTGAAAAAGGACAGGATGAACCAAGTCTTCCTATGTAACCACAGTAAGACAGCCAGCGATGATAGAGTTTTGTTTCAGAAAGCAATCCCCTTTGTAACTATTGAGACATCTGTCCCTGAAGAGAGTTGTGTTAAGGTCTTGGGGACAATGAAGAAAACTCAGTTAATTCATATATATTCATCAAATGTGGGAAAAATTGTATACAAAAGTTCAGGCACTAATTCATAACATAATTTCTCATCAACAATATATAGCCAAAAGTATTGTGACACCCCTCCAAATCATTGAATTCAGGTGTTCCAATCATTTCCATGGCCATAGGTGTATAAAATCCAGCACCTAAGTATGCAGACTGCATGTCTACAAACATTTGTGAAAGAATGGGTCGCTCTCAGGAGCTCAGTGAATTCAAGCGTGGTACTGTGATAGGACGCTGCCTGTGTAATAGTCTATTCGTGAAATTTCCTCGCTACTAAATATCCCTCGGCCAACTGTTAGTGGTATTATAACAAAGTGGAAGCAATTGGAAACAACAGCAACTCAGCCACAAAGTGGTAGGCCACATAAAATCACAGAGCAGGGACAACGCATGCTGAGGCGCACACTATGCAAAAGTCAACAACTTTCTGCAGAATCAATAGCTACAGACTTCCAAACTTTGTGTGGCCTCCAAATTAGCTCAAGAACAGTACGTAGCGAGCTTCATGGAATGGGTTTCCATGGCTGAGCAGCTGCATCCAAGCCTCACATCACCAAGTGCAATGCAAAGTGTCGGATGCAGAGGTATAAAGCACACCACCACTGGTCTCTAGAGCAGTGAAGATGTGTCCTCTGGAGTGACAAATCACAGCTCTTTGTCTTGCAATCCAATGGATGAGTCTGGGTTTGGCATTTGCCAGGAGAATGGTACTTGACTGACTGCATTGTGCCAAGTGTAAATTTTGGTGGAGGGGGGATTATGGTATGGGGTTGTTTATCAGGGGTTCAGCTTGGCCCCTTAGTTTTAGTGAAAGGAACTCTTAATTCTTCAGCATACAAAGCTATTTTGGACAATTTCATGCTCCCAACTTTGTGGGAACAATTTGGGGATGGCCCCTTCCTGTTTCAACATGACTGCGCACCAGTACACAAAGCAAGGTCTATAAAGAAATGAATGAGCGAATTTGGTGTGGAGGAACTTGACTGGCTTGCACAGAGCCCTGACCTCAACCCGATACAACAACTTTGAGATGAATTAGAGCAGAGACTGCGAGCCAGGCCTTCTCGTCAAACATCAATGCCTGACCTCACAAATGCTCTCCTGGAGGAATGGTCAAAAATTCCCATAAACACACTCCTACACCTTGTGGAAAGCCTTCCCAAAAGAACTGAAGCTGTTATAGCCGCAAAGGGTAGGCCAACTCCATATTAAAGCCTATGTATTAAGAATGGGATGTCATTAAAGTTCACGTGTGTATAAA
The DNA here is from genome assembly GCF_900747795.2 of Erpetoichthys calabaricus. Lineage (NCBI taxonomy): Eukaryota > Metazoa > Chordata > Cladistia > Polypteriformes > Polypteridae > Erpetoichthys > Erpetoichthys calabaricus. Next base: position 127,975,758 of record NC_041402.2, on the reverse strand, counting down.
GGCAGGTGTGCCGATACTTTTGGCAATATAGTCTATCTATCTACAGTATTTGTCTATTTTATGCCACATTTGCCCTTATGCCAATGTCAGTCAGTAATTATCCAACCCTCTATATCCTAACACAGGGTCACGGGGGTCTGCTGGAGTCAATTCCAGCCAACACAGGGTGCAAGGCAGGAACAAATCCCGGGCAGGGCGCCAGCCTATCACAGAACACACACACCAATACACCAAGCACACACTAGGGACAATTTGGAATCGCCAATGCACCTAACCTGCATGTCTTTGGACTGTGAGAGGAAACCAGAACACCCGAAGGAAACCACACAGACATGGGGAGAACATGCAAATTCCATGCAGGGAGGACCCAGGAAGCAAACCCAGGTCTCCTTACTACAAGGCAGCAGTGCTACTACTGCGCCACCGTGCTGACTTATGACAATGGTTTTTTTTTTTTTGTTAGACAAGGCTTTCCAAAGGTAACATGATTACACAAGACCTTCATTAAATCACACAAAAATCAGCTCTTGTTCAGAAAGTGGATGCCACTTGGTTGTTTCGCAATAATTAAGATTACTGTAGGTATACAAGTAGGTTTCACATTTCTGTTATCATTTTAGCCCTAAAAGAGTGACTTAAGGTCAATAAAATAGGTCCCTGATGTTAAGGTTAGTGTTTGGGTGAGGGGCAGGCCGTCTCAAGTGGTGTCCGCTTTCTGAACAAGACCCCAAAAATCATGTAGGCCTATACCCGATATGGAATTCCTAAGACAATCTCTGCTTAGATATTTGATAGATTCAATTCAGCTGAAGCCATCACATAGCAAAATTCTCACAGCTTAAGTCTCTGTTGATGTTTTTATCTGGCAATGAGTTGAAGGTAATTGTATATATAGGTGATATATCATTATTTGAAATACAATACATTTCGTGTGTGTTCCGTGTCTACAACGATCTGTGTAAATGAAGGATGACATAAGAGATGTAATGCAACAAAAGTTGTACACGTAGCTAAAACAAAATACATGTTTACATGTTACAGTAATCTTAATACATAATTCGCCTGCCTCCTCACTCACTCACTCACTCACTCACTCACTCACTCACTCACTCACTCACTCACTCACTCACTCACTCACTCACGTCCGTCCAAAGCCAAATGCGCAGTCACCTTCTGCGCACGTCCGAAGCCAAATGCGCAGTCGCCTTCTGCGCAGCTGCCCGAAAAACCTTACGAGACCGACATCCAACCCCAACATCGCGGCAGGCGGCAGATTTACAGCCGCAAAAATTCAAAGAGAAAGGCGACTTCAATTAAAGCTCTAGAGGCCTGAAAGGTGATTTCGACTACAGCTCGAGGCCTAATTACGCATTCTGATTCAATTACGCATTCATTCAATACACCTATATCAGGTTCTTCGTTAACTTCTTCGTTACTTATCATTTGTTCTTCATACACTGCTGACACAAACTCGTGCCCGTTTCATCTTACGTTGTCGAAACGGGCTTTGTCTAGTAATGACATAATGTTGACATGCAGTGTAGAATATGTAAAAACTGAAGTCCAAATATCAAATAAATACTTTCATGAAAAGTATAAAAACAAGTGTGCTTTTATTCAAAACTGAATAAAAAAATTATTCAAATGACATGTTGCTATAAATGTGTAAAAATGGAAGTCATATCAGTCGGTTTGAAATAAAGATGTATGCATGCATATGTGCGTTTGTGTGTTTCATTTTCAGCTGGTTACATAGCATAGACAAGCATGTATCATGGTGGAAACACACCAGTCTTGCAGTCCTGCACAGGTGGTGCAGAGCGTTGAGTAGCTGCCTCATAGCCAAGGAGGTCATGGGTTTGAGTCCCAGGTCCACCCTTCATGGAGCGCTTTGAGTAGTGAGCTGCTATTATTATTATTACTAGCAAAATACCCTAGCTTCGCAGCAGCGAAGTACTGCCTTAAAATTGTTATTAAGAAGAAAAGTAAACATTTTTAAACTGAGGGAAAATATACAAATAATTATTTGTTAAGGATCTCGTTGTATACCACGTTGTCAGTTCGGCCCTCCGGTTGTAATATGACCAAGCTGTGCGCTGAGCTTACTCTTGAGCATGCAACGTACAGTTGGCCATGTGAAAAGCAATCTTGCCTCAAATCAATGCCAACCTTTTGTAGGGTTTGTCCCTGAGACTTATTAATTGTCATTGCGAAGCAGAGCCTTACTGGAATTTGGAGGCGTTTGAATTGAATTTGGAGATCAGAGGGTATAAAGGGGATGCGAGGAATAAAAACTCTTTCCCCTGAGCCACTACCAGTAAAAACAGTTGCCTCAATTAGGTTCTTTTGCAGACACGTGACCTGAAGTCTCGTGCCATTACAAAGTTTCGGTGGCTGTACGCAAATCCACAATCGGCTTTTATGAGCCAAACCTGTTGTTTTCTTATGAGCCGCTTATTGGGATCGTACCTAGAAACAGAAGCTCTATTAACTTGTGGATTTGCGTGCGAATATTTAACGGCAGCGTCTCTATTAACTTGTGGATTTGCCTGCGAGTATTTAGCGACAGCATCTCTATGAACTTGTGGATTTGCCTGCGAGTATTTAGCGACAGTGTGTCTATTAACTTCTGGATTTTTCTGCGAGTATTTGGCAGTAGCATCATGAAGTTGTTTCTGTCTAGCTGCATCAGAAAATGTACCACGACGTCTGACATGCCTCCTTTTTACTATTTTCTCACAGCTTGGATTGCTGCTGTCATAATCAGTTTGAGTTTCATGGTTTGTTTCAATTACGTTAATATTTGCAGGACTTGTTGTGTTGAAGTGACATTCGGCATCTGTCAAGCGTTGTAAGCATACAACCGGTTTCATCGATAACTTCGCATCCAGCTTTTGAGAGTTGAAACATTCATAAACATCAAAGTGTCCACTACTCAAATCGTCGCCTGTGAATCTAAGATGTTTAAGAGGCATTGGCGGTTCTCCAAATGTGTAAAATAGGCAGGCAGCCAACTACGTGGGAGGCGTGGGGATGGGGGACGCAATATAGGCAGGCAGCCAACTACGTGGGAAGCCGGGGGACGCAGGACGCAACCCCGCCTCACACGGCGACCGAGCTGCAGGCTATGGACGTATATATGTACGGATTATAAGTAGGATTCAGTTATGACCGTTACGCATAGAATTTCGAAATTAAACCTACTTACCTTTTGTAAGTAAGCTGTAAGGAATGAGCCTGCCAAATTTCAGCCTTCTACCTACACAGGAAGTAGGAGAATTAGTGATGAGTGAGTCAGTGAGTAAGGGCTTTGCCTTTTATTAGTATAGATTATTATGATAAAAACATTTGTTTGATTTGAGTCTGTAACAGTTGATGTAAATTATGGTACTTGTAAAAGTTAGCACTGAAGGGATAAAAAGCAGACACACAGACATGGGTGAGTCATTTTTTCTTGGTATCTTGTTGAACACACAGACACTGCAATGTCTATGGAGGTAATAAACAATAGTTTATTACATTTACACCAACTGTTGGCAAGCTGCAAGGAAAATTAAGGTGGTCTGGGACCATGAAAATTTTTTCAGGCTTCATGGATTCAAGTATTAAAAGCTTATATTGCTGAAGCATTACAAAATAATTTCTCTTACACAACCTGTAAAAGTCATGGAGTTTGTTCCATCCATATTTAAGGCAGTATTCCTTTTTTGCCAGTGCACCATTGCTACTCAAGAATATATTATTTCTTTATTAATTATGATGTATCTTCTAAATCTTAGAATTATAGAAACCATTGTGATTATCTGAGCATGCTCCTAATATAACTTGCATCTAGTGTCTCTACGCATTGTTACTAGCTAACAATGATTTTATCATATTATTTTTACATGAACTGACATTCCCATATAGATTAATGCATTTACAGAGAAATGAGCTTATATATTGAGAAACAAAGTATGTTGGAAGGATTGTCTCTTTATTAAATACTCAGTCAAAGCTATTGATGATTCAAAGGTCCCTTTATTTATAACAAAGTACCAATGGAGAACAGCAGAGTTCCTTAACACTAGAATTACCAGAGTCTATGAAAAAACTCGTAGATCCGGCCCACCTTAAAACTGTTCTCACCTCTCTTTTGTCTCCTAAATGTGCCGATTAAGATGAGCAGCAAGTAGCCGGCTATTCCATCCCCCACCGTCGCAGAATGTTCACTAAGTTTTCCCAGCTCATGCCTTGTTTGATTATCTGGGAGTGACTGAACTGCTGTTGTTTTAGAATGGAAATAATAGATCATTATTTGGAATACACGCATTTCACGTGTGTTCCGTTTCTACAGTAATCTGTGTAAACACATTGCTAAACCAGAAACTTTTTCATATTTTAGTAATAAATGTTACAAAATGTAGGCATAAACTATAGAATGTGTGAAGCCTGAAGTCCAAACATCAAATAAACACTTTCACAAAAGGTTCAAGGATGCTATAATCATTTCCGTGGCTTAACGCTAAGATTTGCTGACTTGGAGCACAGCAACCCTGCCGTGCTACAGAGACATGAGTTCGATTCCCAGCGGCAAGGATATCGCGTATTAGTCAAGGAATACCTGCAATTCTTGAGAGATGACCTACCAAGAATTATCATAGAGATCCGGGTTCGAATCCCGCTCATGGCACATTTCTGAATGAAAGCATATATCTCTAAAATATATATATTTTTAAACTTTCTCTTTGATGAACGGTGCTTTGAATTCTACTTTGCAGATTTAGTTGTTTATTTTTATTTTTTGACTAAACAAAAACTGTTTAATGAATGATTGATTTGTTAAGGAACACATGGACAACAAGCATAGTTAAAATCACAATTAAACAAACTGCCTGCAAATTCTATTGAATCATAATTATAACAAATAATAACGCATTTCACTTACTTATATAGCACCTTTACCATGGTCTCAGATGGCCTCACAGATAATCAAGAGTGTTACAATAAAAATGAAAGCACAATAAGAATGAATAAATAATAGTTCACAGCCTTGTGTTTGTATGTATTTATAAAATTTGGGAAGTAATATATTCTACTTGATGCTGACATTTAATTAATTTGAAGTAGGTAAAAATAAATATTTGAAAATATTGCGAAGGGAAATGTTTATATACTTATAGTAAACAGCACACACACCATTTAGCTAATTATATATATCTTCTTCTTCTTCTTCTTCATTCGGCTGCTCCTATTAGGGGATGCCACAACGGATCATCTTTTATATATATATATCCTGGCCAAATCAGGCATCAGCATAGCACACAAACCCGCGAACAATCTGTGCACTGTCCTTTTTCAACGCAAAAAACAAGAAATCGACAGCAGAAACACGAAATGAAGTTTATAGCATTCCATGCAGTTTTTGCCCAGCGGTATACATGAGACAAACATCAAAAAGAATTGCAACACGTATACAGGAACATCGCAACGCCGTCAGAAGGAAGGACTCACGATCACAGATCTATACGCATACAAAATCAATAGGACATACATTTAATTGGGACAATGTACAAGTAAGATTTAAGGCCAGTACTAAAAGTGCCAGAGACCTGGCCAAATCCTGGTTATCAAATGAGAACGCCATCAACAGACACTTGGACATAAACCCAGCATATGCAAACTTAAGTAGAACATGTTCATAATAAATAAAACGTTACGACCTGTACCCCATATATATGCTGTTCTACAGCATGATTAGAATCACCTGAGTATTAAAGGTGTAGGTCTATTTTATAAGCATATTTTATAACATCAATGTTAATATTGAGTATAACTATAATTATTTTGTATTAGCATTGATATAAACGATTTGTGAAATTAGTGTTAAGTATAAAAAATAAAACTATGATTATATAATTCAATTTTTATTATATTTATACATTATTATATATGATTTTACATGTTTTGCACACATATTTAATAAATGGTAATAAACTGCACCAAGAATGGCTAAAAAATCATTCAAAAATGTGTACGTGAATGTAAATATATCTGCACAAACCGACACTCGTGAGTAACATTTTTAGAAAGTTCAAAATGAAATGCAAATTGCAAAGCGTCTGTGTGCAGACTCGAATAAGCTTTTGCAGAATACATTAACTGACAAGAAACTGGCATGCCCTTTCTGAGTTTTGGTAGCCAACATGAGCCGTGATTCGCCAATTCTTGGTAGCCGACCGAGCCGTCATTGGTCAATTCTTGGTAGCCGAACCGGGCTGTGAATGGTCAATTCTTGGTAGCCGATATGGGCTGCGATTGGCCCGAGCTTTCAATTCTTGGTAGAATCTTTGTAGCAGAAAGCGATCTGATTGGTGTTCACTACCAAGAATTACCTCGACTCATGGCTGCTCAGAGGCGGCAGCAGTCGTAGTAAATGAGTGTCAATGTCGCACACTAAGGTGGCTTTTTTTGGCGGCGGCTTTTTTTTTGTACCTTTTGTGAAAGTGTTTCTTTGATATTTGGACTTCAGGCTTCATACATTATATAGGTTATGCCTACATTTTGTCATTTGTTACTAGAATATAAAAAACGTTTCTGTGTTAAAAATGTGTTTACACAGATTACTGTAGAAACACAACACACATGAAATGTGTGTGTTCCAAATAACGATTTATTATTTCCACTCTAAAACTCCACTTCACTCCCAGATAATCAATCAAGACATGAGCTGGGAGAAGTTCGTGTACGTTCTAAGTCGGTGGGGGTAGTGGAATAGCCAGCTACTTGCAGCATGTCTTTATCAGTACATTTAGATGACAAAAGACGCTGGCGGAGAGGTGAGAACGGTTTTAAGAAGCGATTTAAGGTGGGCCAGATCTACGACTTTTTTCGTAGGCTCTGGTAATTCTAGTGTTAAAGCAATACTCCACCCAAAATTGTCATTTTTTTTAAATATGTTACATACTGTATGTAATTTGTAGTTGTGATGGAGAAAAAAAATTTAATCTCATGCTTTCATGCAGAACAGAGTGAAAAAGTTTGATATAATAGAAGCCAATAGTGGTTAATGTGTTATAATGGCAAACAATATGATAAACTTCCATGGAAAAAAGAAAACCAAATCTCAAGTTACTTGCATTGTAAAATCCAGATGTCAGTTATTCAGTTGTATGCTTAAAGTGTGCAAAAAATATGCTTTTTTGCTAAACTATTGTGAAATAGATCCTTCCTGAATAAGCAGTGCTCATCATAAACAAGAAACTAAAGCCTTATAGGACTGACTTTTTGAATTGAACACGGGACTTTTAATAGGTCATAAGTGCAGGGCACTTGTGAAGATAATAACAGAGTGCTGTTGTCACATTTACGTACATACTGAAATCAATTTGATATATACAGTATAAATTAAATCATGTAAGGATGATGCCTGAGGATATTATTTTCAAGGCTGTGTAACAAAAAAGATTAAGTTGTCTTGAAGGCTGTGCTTGTATCCGTAGCTTTTCCTTCATCATAAGATACTAAAATGTTATTTAAATGCAACTTAGTGTCATATGTATACTGTGACTGAAACTTCTCAAGTGTATTGTTATATGTATGGTGTGACTGAAGCTCTATGGTAACTCTTTTTCAAGGTAAATTTGAAAAATGTCTAATTATTGAGCAAATTTGGATCTGGGTCTGTTGGTTTTTCTCTTTAAAAAAACAGTAATCTGATAACTGACATTTTTAATGTATCTGTTCCAATTAATAACAATTTAGTTTTTAACTTGTTTTGTTGGGATGGTTCTAAAAAATAGGGTGTGAGTTTCATTTTAGAAATAATTATGATTTTGTGTTACTGAGGTGGTGGGCACAAGGAAAGATATGGTTTAACACTAAAGAATTTGTAATGTAAATTATAGACTCAACAAAATAAATAGTGATACTTTCTAAGTACCAATGCACAAGATAATTCAAGCACCATGTAGGAAAGTAGGACAGCATTCAATAGTTGATTGCAGTAATTCTTCCATTGCTTTTTTATTTTGGTTGAGGCACATTATAAACTGATTAGTATGCTCCTTAATTTTACATGTACTGTATTATTATGAGTTGAGGTTTACACTGTACATAGCCACAAATAAACAGGACCATCAACTTCGGAATGCATCAGTGTACCTTTTACTCCATATTGAAAATTTTCATTCCCCTGATGAAACTGTTATTTAGTCAGGTATTAATGGGCTTATTTTTATCATTTGAGTCCAGCTTTCTGAAAATATTGGACAACTTTTCAGCATTCACTTGTCAATGCCCCCTTTTTTTTGTAACTTGGTAATACATTTTTATACAATGACTGCAAAGACAAAAATATTCCAAATGAAAACAGATTTTAAAATGTCAAGAACTACAACCTTGACAATATTAATATCTTAATATTTCCAAATAAATGCAAGTTTCTGCCTCAGTTTCTTCTTCTTTTTTGTTTACAGTTTGCTCTAATGGAAATAACTACACTTGCTCTCAAATATATTTAATTTAATTTAGACTCTGGCATATCAAGGTCCAAGGCTTTAGTCCATGTCACAAGTAAATAGAGCTACAAAGGCAGTGATATGAAGAATGACTCTGCAATGCTGTATATCCTTGCAGTACATAAAAAATCCCAACCTGATTTGTACTGCAGAAAATGAAAGAGAATTATATTATTATGGTAGAATATGTGCCTTGTTTATTTAAATTTAATAGGATACTTTTGTGCATAAATGTATTCAAACTGTTTAAACTAAAATTGTTATAATGGTTTAGAATTGTAACCTTGGGCAGCACAGTAGTGCAGTGATCAAATCCTACCATGAGAACCCTGAATACAATGAGGACTGATTGAGGTCATTTATGTTAGGTAGAATGCCTAGAGGGGGCTTGGCGGTCGCATGGCCTGGAACCCCTACAGATTTTATTTTTTCTCCAGCTGTCTGGAGTTTTTTTTGTTTTTTCTGTCCTCCCTGGCCATCGGACCTTACTTTTATTCTATGTTAATTAGTGATCGCTTATTTTAATTATTACTTTCTTTTTTTTCTCTTTCTTCATCATGTAAAGCACTTTGAGCTACATTATTTGTATGAAAATGTGCTATGTAAATAAAAGTTGTTGTTGTTGTTGTTATCATGGATCCAGTGTCATGGATTCCAGTCCCTCAACAGCCTGTTGTCTGTGTGGAGTTTGCATGTTATCCCCATGTCTGTACTGGTTTTCCTCCAGGTCCCTCTTTTATACAGTATACCCACATTCACAAAATGTGCATGTTAGTTTATTTAGTGAATCTAAACCGCATGAGTGAGTGTGATTTTGTGTTTCATCGTGTCCCACAATAGATTGGCCACCTCATCAAGGTTTGGTTCCCACTTTCTGTGACCCTTGATCCAGAACTGGATAATGCAGAGATAGAAAGTATCTTAATTTAGTTTTATTACTTTGAACCCACTCATCCAAGCCTGACATATCTGCCTCAGTTCTCATCAAATGGTCATTGCCCCTTAAAGTAAGAAGATGGCTGAGTATGTAGTATTTAAAAATTATTATGCTTTCTACAGATCTGTTGAAGTCTCAGATTTATTTACTGTCACGTTGTTCTAGCATCTCTGTCGTAGCTTACTTTTGGTAGACATCATTGGCTCTCCGTGTGTTCCGGTATGCATGCATTATCTGCAGATACTCCTGAGCTCAAACAGGGAGGTGCTGGTACAAAGTAGCACAAATAGATCTTCTAGTTCCCCCGGCTGTGCACTGGGTCCATATAAAGGACTGAGGTGTTGGTCAAATACATGCACATTTAGTCATGCAGTGCCTGGTTAACAAGCTTTAACACTACAATCACTGAAGCCTACGAAAAAACTTGCAATCCTGGGCCACCTAAAATTCCTTTACACCTCTCCATCAGTGTCTTTTTGTTTTGAAATGTGTCGATCAGCACAAGCAGCAAGCAGTCTTCTGTCCTATCCCCCCCACTGCCACAGCTGAACTCGGGCAAAAAGTTCTCCCAGGCTCTTTAGCTGCATGTGAGGTGCCTGGAATTGTATAGGGTAAATAATATATCATTATTTGGAACACATGCATTTCATGTGTGTTCCGTGTCTACAAAGATCTATATAAATGTAGGATGACAGGAAATGTGAAGCAAGAAATGTTGAACACATACCTAAAACTAACTTTTTTCATGTTATAGTACTAATGACAAAATTTTGACATGAAGTGTATAATGTGTCAAGACTGAAGTCCAAATATCAAATAAACACTTTCGGAAAAGGTACACGTATAACAAAACAAGTGCAATTTTATTCAAAAGTGTAACCAAAGAAAAAAGAAATTGGGTTAGGGTTCAATAATGATATGACTGCTTGGATGGTGCAGCGGTAAGAACTTGACACATTATACACTTTATGTGAAAAGCTTGTCATTAGTACTATAACATGAAAAAAGTTTCTGTTTTAGGTATGTCTTTAAAATTTCTTGCTTTGCATTTCCTGTCATCCTACATTTACATAGATCGTTGTAGACACGGAACACACATGAAATGCATGTGTTCCAAATAATGATATATTATTTACCCTATACAATTCCAGGCACCTCACATGCAGATAAACAGCCTTGAGCGGGGAGAACTTTTTGCCCGAGTTGAGCTGTGGCGGTGGAGGGATGGGACAGCAGGCGGCTTGCTGCTTGTGCTGATCAACACGTTTACAAATCAAAAGACACTAATGGAGAGGTGCAAAGGAATTTAAGTTGCCCTGGGATTACGAGTTTTTTCATCGGCTTCAGGGATTCTAGTGTTCCCCCAATCAAAAAACACATGAGACCCTGTGAAAAAATATATTGAAAGATTTATTACTATTTACAAGCCACTTCTGTCTTTTAATGAAAGAAAAATTTATGACACATCTGCACAGATAGGAGCAGAAAAGACATGCCAGATCTGTCTAATCTGTCTTTGCAGATCCTTCACAAAATTCTCTTCCAACAAAAATATAGAAATGTATTGTAAGTAGTAATAAATCTTTAATTTTTATTATTTTTTCTCAGGATTTAAGGTTTGCTGTATATACTGTATACATTCTGCTTATGCTCCTTTCCCTTATATGCATTTGGTGTGGGACCAGCGAGTGGGCTATGGCTCTGGCTACCAGGACCTGAAGATCGGTTTGGACTACCCACTTTCTGACATGAACAATCAGTTCCCCAAAGATTGGAACTCTTTGAGAGCAATGATATAAATAAAATATTGGTCTGGTCATTTGTTGTTTGAGGCAGGGTGGCACAGTGGTTAGCACTGCTGCCTTACATCTCAGATCACATTTTTGGCCTCAATAATTGGTCAGGTATAGTTGGCAGACTGTTCTCCATCCCATCAGGGACACTTAAAACACCATTTCACTATTATAATCCGCACAGAATCAGTTCAGTTCCTTCTCACCCATTGAATTCAGCAACATTCTCAATCAGTTCTGTGATTTTTCAAAACTCTTGGATCACTCATCACTATGTACAGGTCAGACTTGAGCTGAAGTGAAGATCGTTGAGGCCCAAATTAAAGAAATAATCAGAAGATTTAAGCAGGAGCTATAATGAGAAGCTTTTTTATATCAATTATATTGAATCAGCTAAAGATGAGTAACCTATAGTATCAGCTGGTATTCCATCACCAGTGGCAGGAACTTCTATAAAAATGGTTAACCTGAAATGTCGCAAACAATCTTATAACTAGTTTGGCAATAGCAATCATTTCTTTTAAGGATAACGTGTCACCTAAAAGAGCCATATAAGGAGCAAAAAAGAGTCCATTGGTATTGAAAGTGGGATGAATAGAAGATCTATTGTCTGATTTATAAAAGCGTACACCACAAGGGACATGCTTGGCCTTTCTGAGGCATTTCCGGAGAGTCTTGAGGATGAGATCAAGAATGTGGAATGCTGCTTGCAGCAGCAGAACAGGAAGGAAGTAGAGTGAGAGACCTCTGCAGCTCCACCACACTTCTCTATCTGCTAAGATCTATTGGCTTGGTTGTGCAGATATTGGCAGAGCTTCTGATTCATGAAGCTGGGAAAAAGTGTGGCACATCAAGTTGTCAATAACCCCAGGTGAGCTGTGAGAAGCATGGCATGTGAGAAACTTTGCAAGTGAAAGGAAGAGGCAAACTACAGAGACATTAAAGAGCAGCAATACAGGAAGAATCTCATACCTGACATATTGAGCTAGAACAGTGTTTGTAACATCTGTTTAGTAATAAAAAACATCCAAGAGACCTGTACATCTGCTGTTCCAGACAAGGAGGTTCACCTGCTGATTTATAATTGAAGGATCACTGCACAGAAGTTAAACACTCTTCTGTACCGCATGACAGTGCAACATTCAACATCCATGCTGCACCTCCTAAGTGGTCAAGATCTCTGCTGATATACTTTTGTCACCGGCTGCATGACCGCAGCAGAAATGAAAATCACAGTTTCGAAGAGTTGTACACAGTTTCAAAAGATGGAAGTGGTTGCTGGGAAGATCAATTTCCAAGGGCAGTGATAAGTTGCATCAGCAGGGATGGCATTCCATCATCAGCAGCACACGCACCTATAAAAGCAGCATGCCTTCAATGGTGAGCATTCCCTTCAAGGATAACAAGCCATGTGAAAAGCAAGAGAATCCATCCATTCTGGCACCACAATATCTTTAAAATGTAAAGAATCAGAAATGACACAAATGTTTCAGAATGATCAAAAAGCAAATAAGGGTGCCTGTTTGGACGAAGAAATAAGAGGTGTCTGTAAAATCATGTTGAATGACAGATAAAAATGTGCAGCTAAAAATGTACTCTAAATTGGAGAAGGCTTCCAAAAAAAAAAAACTGTCAATGTGATACATCCCATTGATCTAAAATATACTGTGTAACAAAGGCGCTATATAGGCGCCCGACCCGACACAGATGGACACAGAGGCACGTATAAACACACAAGACTTTTATTTTATCTTCACCCATGGGCACACGTCTTCCCCGTGTCCCACAGGCAATACACAGTCCCTTAAGCACTCAACACACCAACAATACACTCTTCTCTTCCTAACCACCACTCCTCCTCAAGCTTTGTCTCCTTCCTCCCAACTCTGGCTCCTCGAGTGGTGGTGGCTGGCCCTTTTTATATCCCACCCGGAAGCTTGACCACCTGGTCCCAATTGCCCTTCCGGGTGGGGCTGTATATACGTCCAGCTGGGCTGCTGACTCCATGCAGCTCCCCCTAGCGGCCATCCAAGCCCCCAACCAGGCTGTGGAGGACTCCATCTCCCATGGAGCCATGCGAGAGGTTGGGGAATCACTGTCCGCCAGGGAGGCTGCCACCAAGCGTCCCAGGGCAGGTATTGAGCTGCCCATGGTTGCTCCCCCGGAACAGATGCAGAAGGGGCATCCCTGCCGGGCATGGGACTCGGCTGTCTGCCACAACTGTATATATCCGTTCAAAATATCCCTCTGCTTATGTTTGAAAATTAATAAACATTCTTTTACAGAATGAAGAAACATTGCAGAATGTCACAACTTTCATAATCTAATCTTCCCGTGCATTTTTAGCATGAATAATTATCTGTTTTTTATGCTTTTATGGCTGCATTTCAGCTTATCTTGTTCAGCACCATTACAATTATATAAAAAATATTGAAAGTAAAGCATCACACACATTTCTCACTGCTCTTTTGGCTTTCTCATAATGAGTACCAAGTACATTATTTCATTTATAAATCTTTACATGTTCTTCCTTCAACTTAAAATATTTTTGAAATTATCATTAAACAATTGTATTTCAGGCAAAACAAATGTTTTTGTATGTAAACTCTGCTGTTGGTCTTAATAGCCACACAAAATTTCCAGACACGTATGCAGGATTCTATCTGAAAATGAGTATACATGCTCAGGGGCCTACCACATACGCATGAATCTTCAGGTGAATAACAATAGGTTGTAAAGAGACAGGCTGTAAACAGCATTGCATTCTGCTTCAGTCAAAAAATAGCAAATCCTGTGGGATCATCCTATTGTCATGGGTTAGGTGCGAACAGTTATACTTTAATTCTATACACAGTGTATCACTTTGAAGTCTGGCAATTGTAAAACAGTGCTGGCTTACTTGTAAATATAGGTTAAGATTTTGAGCTCTTAGTGGTATTATATGTGTTCACAAGGCCACGCTGCGCTAGTAGCACAGTAAAATAACAGCAGAGCTCAAGAGTTTCTTAATGCATTATATAAGAAATTTTATATTTAGGAGATGACTGTGATTCAGGCCAACCAAAAGAAAGGGATTTTTATTTTCTTTACTGAATATAGAATTTAGCAAAACATGAATTTCTGTTATCACTTAATTTACTGTCTGATTTGGTGACCAACTTTTAAAAATAATTCTTTTCAGCAATGTACTGTTTTCAGTTATTTGGTAAGTACAGAACTGGAATTTTTTTTAGAAGCTTTCTGCTCTCTTTAGCTGTTTGGGCTAAAAGGCTTTAACTAAGAACTGCTGTCCCTGGAGAGGTGACAGAAACTGATCTGTGTGAAGCAGGATTTAGACAAGCATTGGGCAATGTGCTCAGTTTAATCTTTAGTAACGGCTGAGGGTTTTGAGAAGGATCAAATGTGAAAGAGATGAGAACTTGTGGACATTCAAGAGGAGGAATTGTCACAATCAAATACAAGCAGATGTTTTCTGCTCAGTAAAAATATGTGCTGAATCGTTGTATTTACTATTTTATTATTGTCAGGTATTTAACAAATGACTTTGGCCAACTTGTAAAAGCAACTATAGAATGGTACATACAATGTGAATCATTAGAAAGTGTATCATATGCTGTGTTTGATGAGGAGGTGTATGGGATGCTCAGCCTGCATCCATTCTTCCAAACAAGTGTAAGCAGTTAAGCCCCTGTCTTTTACTGTAGATCTGTGGATTTCACCAAATTCTTCAGCAAAAAAAACTCCTGTATATTTGCGTTATTGCTATACGTCACAAAGACAATGAAACTCTTCTTTACAAACTCAGCTAGTATTTTTACCATATATGATTTTAGCTTATATTGTATAGAGAGAATGCTTTTTTTATGCCTTTCTACATCTATAATAAAGCCAAGGACATGGCTTATGTTAAAATACATATTTCTATTTTGCTTCTGTAAAACACACAATGGCGGGATCAACACAAGTAAAATTCAAAGTACTGAAGAAAAACTCGAAGTTCTGAGGAACAGATAGAAGTAAAACCAAAGCTTACATTTTCTGCTGGCCTCAGCTATAACTGCATCCTGGTCCCAGCCTCTTAGGTGGGTGTGTGCTTTGTTTCCTGCCAGTTTCAGCCTCTCCAGATAATAAGGCCTGTGGCACCTTGCCATCTGTCCATTCACCCCACCTCTCGCTCTCTTTCTCTCTCTCTCTCCCAGTCCTGCTTTCCAGGAAGAGGGTCAGGCACATCCAACGTATGCTTTTTTGACGTGTTGTGAGAATGAAGTCAGTGTCTGCTGAGGGTTCACTCTAACTATATTCTCAAGCTTGTCATTGCTGGTCTCTCTCTCTCTTTCTCTTGCTGCCTTAGAGGATTTTACCCTTCTTTGTGCAATTTTGCTGGTGAAGCTGCCCCATAGAACTTCTGGCCAGCTGGGGACACCATGTATCGTTTTATTCACAACATTACTTCCCACATGAGACCCACTGCAAATCATAAGCATACTACACAGATTATATAAATATCTAAACTTACTTAAGTTCCTAAGTAGACTACCTGTGCCAGTGTTTCCATATATTCTTTATTTATGAGAACGGCAATAATAAGTTCTTCTTGTACTGCATGGAATAGATACTCATTCAGAACTGTCACACCGCCTGTTAGCAAATAGATCAATAGGTAGATAGTACTTTATTTCACCTAAAGTGGAAATTTAGAATTTTTCAGAAGTTCTAGAAATATTATAAGAAACAACAACCCTGCTCAAACACACACACTCGAATTACCAAAAAAAAAAAACTTCTGATATGGCTAATGATAAGAGTGCAGTCACAGTGAGGCATTATTGCTGTAGGTATGAAAGAGACCCAGTAGCGTTTCCTGACACACTCACACACGCAAATCTCCTTTAGTACAAAATTTTAAATCTAGCCTAGGACCATTCCTTGTTGCATTTCATTTTCTTTCGGCTATATTTTACTCTTGTATTATATGCAGCATTTAGTTTGTCTGTCAAAATGTACTTGTTTGGTATTGCAATGTGAGTTGCTTTGTAAAATGTTTTGTTATTTTACCTATTGTGAGGGTCACCATATTAAATGAAGGCAGATACATTGAATGAAGGCAACGTTTAAATGTTAAAAGTAATCCCTAAATAAACACTCTCCATTTTATACACTTCCACTTGGAATAGTTTAATAGCTACAAAACAATTCAAATACAGTATAGCTTTTTCCCCCAGAGTTGAAGCACTCAGTTGTCAAGTGATTTGTCAAGGACTACAAAGTGAGACAGAGGGGAAGGTAAAACCACCAGTTCCTTGATTTAAATCCCAAAAGCTTTAGTCACTCCAAGAAATTACAACATTCTTTATTCAAATGGAAACATGAATGTAATGTATTTGGGCTAAATAATTTATTTCTCTTATTCACAATTTAGTATATTTTCACGGCAACCATTTCTACCTAACAATTTTCTTACCTAAAAAACTCATTAATAGTGAATGTAGGTAACCATGCACAGTAATGACAGGAAAAAATTGTCCTCTGTACACTTTAGTTCAAATTCCTTTTTGAAATATGCACATTCCCACCATATATGTGCTTTTTTCTATTATTAAAATTTTTTTAAATAACCCATTTTCTGATTATTTAATGTAGGTTAGATTGCTTGTAGACTTTAAACTTGTCCAATGTGAATGAGTCTGGTTTTGACAATATGTCCTGCAAGGGACATGAGTCCTGTTAGGGTTTCTTCCTGCCTTGCACTTTTTACTGCTAGAATAGGCTCTATGTCCTGAGACATTGTACTGGAATAGGAAAAAAAATCAGTAATCAAGACATTTTCAAGTAATATTATAATTTATTTTTTAAAATAAGAAGCACTTTTCAACATTCCACTTGCACAGTGTGAATTTCTTGATCTACTTATTCATTTTTGGCAAGTCTCATCATTTTATAAGGTTTTTGAAATTTTTTTAAGTTGGAATTTTTCATTTGCCCTTTTCACTTATTGCACTTGTCTATTTTGATGAACCAATGAACATTTATCAAAATACACCAGTCTGTGGTCACTTTTTGCTTAATTGGTTATTTAAAATGCTACTACTAATTAGTATTTTCTCCTGTTAGACATGCAACAAAGGGTTCAATAAGGTATAAATTAAACCAAAATTGTTTAACTTTTTTTTTTTTTTTTTTTTGTCCTTTACTACACCTAAGATTTGCTTACTTTGTGTCTTTTATCAACGAAAATCATTACCAATTGCTTTTATTACTTTTCAGTGTAATTTGCACTTGTGCTGCTTGAATGTTGCTCACAATGTTGAATACAAGGACCTGCAGGAGGCAAACTCAATATGTAATAATAAATTATTTCATCTTTACTTGAATTGAAAAGAATGATTGCTGTGCCTGGTTATTGTAGTGTTTCAGGAGAAAGAACACACATATACTTGTTCACTTAAATTCCTAAAACAGTCCCATTCCTGTCTTATGTGATTCATTTAAAAAGGTTCAAGATAACATGTAGGGTTCTTTATGTATGAAGACAATGGTGACAGTGTAACTAATCAGCATGTTACTTTGTACTAAAGCAGAGCATAGATTTTGCAAAAGCATATTCAGTGGGACTGTATAGCTGATAGAGAGATCAACTTTATAATAAAAGCTGCAATTTCAAATCTTATTTTTCCAAGCCATATGGCCAAACCTGAACATTTTCCTTTGTTGCACAGTGTTGTTTACTGTGTTAATTGTCTTTACCATATTTTATTAATCCAAAACCCATGTTCAGTACTCTGTAACATTAGAAATGAGATGAAACCCCTTTTAATTTTATTATTGCATATAAATATTGTACACAGTTATACAAGCAAGTATTTTAAAATGTGTATTTATTGCCTTTTTGCATGGCATTTAATAAAATTGCTAACACTGTATTACAAATGGGATTTTTTTGAACAATATAAACAGCATGCCCTTTCACCTCCAATTCTGTCAGCTTATTGCTTTTGGTAACACTACTGTACCTCTCTACATTGAGTTTGCCATTGTTGTTTTCCATTTCCAGATTTTCTTTCTTTTTGCCAACCCCTTCCTGGGGTTAACCTTTAGGTCCATCACTGAGTCACTTTCATGGTCAGCAGTACTCCTATAAAGTCACAGTTCCACAGGGGCAAATTGCCCTTTCATGACTATTTATATCACTACAACCTCCATCCATCCATTATCCAACCTGCTATATCCTAACTACAGGGTCACAGGGGTCTGCTGGAGCCAATCCCAGCCAACACAGGACGCAAGGCAGGAAACAAACCCCGGGCAGGGCGCCAGCCCACTGCAGACTACAACCTTGAACTTTATATAAAGTATTGATCCAGTTTTCAAAACAAAAAGTCCTGCAAGTGTGAGTTTTGGCTGCAGTGTACAGTATTCAACCCTGAGCTTTACTGTGGTCCATAAATTTGTATTGTCCTTCGTAAATGGTTTCAGTTTTCCCTCTCATCATCTGTACTAAAGACAAATCCTAATCACACTGATGATACGATATTAAAATATAGAACTCTTCATGCAGTAAAACAAAATATATACACTCAGTATGTTATTTTTATTTACTTTTTTAAAGTTTGAATTCTGATTCTCATTTAATGAGAAGAGGAAATATAATTGTTGCCCTGCCAGTCCCTCACTACACCTCTCAATATGGCACCCCATGAAGCATCTACTACTTTACTTTTCTGCTGTGTTCACAAGGGTTACTGCTCAGCACCCCATTTAATCACCTTCATTTTTATACTAAATTTCTTTTTATCAGAGTGAGCATCTCTGTTTCTGTACCATATTCTTCCAAGTGTGTACTTCTAAAACTTATGCCAATGAGATGGGCTTGATGGACCCATCACAGTTGGGTCATCCTTGGTTGTTTACTCTCCAAGAAAGAGTTATTATAATTTGACATAAGTGTTACTCAAACAAACCCAATTAAGGTATTATGTAATATATATGACAAAGCCAATGTGGATTATCTGTAATCTTTTACATGAAAGGATAGTTGATGAATTTCACTAAAGAAGGTGAGCATATGCAGCTTTGACATGCCTCTGTTTAATAAAGATTTTCTCTTGCTTTTTCTAGAATGAAAAATAAGTAGAGGGTGAAAAATAATTTACTGTGGCTGAAATTTCAACAGTGTATTTCAAATTTTAAGTGTATTTTCAAATTTCTCGGTTTATACAACATAAGACAAGAATTTCTTTCCTTCATGCTAGACGGAGTGTACAAATATTAACAAGAACAACAGGCACTATATTTCTTTAGAAGTTTACTGTATTATAAATTTGTGTGAATAAAATCATAAATGTTTTGCTATTTATTGTATTTGAGAAGAAGTAGGGAACCTTGTGGCTCTTTTAAGAGCACAACCACAAGTTCCCTGTTGTTCACAATTCATCATTTCCTCTGTTATGCTTATTGTATCATATTTTTAACATGCTGTGTTTTATGTGGAGGGAATTTATCTTTTACTAAACAGAAAGAGCATATGATTCCCTTTATGCCCTGGGGCTGATCTCTCTTTTATAGTGTAAACACAGCTTCTTATGTCCTTAATTCATCCCTGGTTGTGGGTAAAGTTATTCTTTTCAAAAGATTTAAGTATCTTTTAATTCAAGAAGCACACAAGCTTTCGGGGCTAAATTGATGCTTTTGGGAAGTGTATAGTAGGTGTGTGTAGTGTCATAATTAATTATAATAAGTAAACAGATCCAGATAAGCAAGAAGTAGTTTAGGTTTAGAAAAAACATTTAAGAAAAATATGTTAGTTATTAAAAATTATTTGCCATTTATACAAAGCCTGGAATTTAAGAATAATTAAAACTGAAAGCTTAAAGTTCCCTTTGAACACAGAAAGTGTAGGCTATTCATGTTTTTATGGTATAAAGCATGTTGATAGATTCTTAACACCATCACACTGGATTTCCATAATTTCTATTAATCACTTTTTCTGGTTGCCCAGGCATCTTTGCCTCTGGGCCCTTATTAGTTGTAGACATACAAACTCACTGGGCTTACTGTAATTTGTTTTGATGGACTGCATGACTCTTTATTAGGTTATGTGGCAGAATTCTCAATAAATACAATAATTTATTTTTTCTTATAGTATAAAATTTATAATTTGAGTGACCAATTTAGTCTTATCACATATTGTAAAAACAGCTTAATAGTTTACATTGTTTTTGCCACCATTTTGAAAAATTTTAAAACCACCGCAGTGGTGTTTTCTCTGAACTAGTTGTCCAGTCCACCTCAACGTGTGTCTTTCTATGCTATTTATTATGTCTTATACCTTTATTCATGGGTTGTAACTATATATGGAAAAACGTTGATTGCCATTATGCCCAGCACTACAATGGAAAGCATATATTGTTAGTCCCTCAAGTGCAGAAATGTTCAGCAATTAAACAATACATGACAGTAAAGCAAAGCAATCACAAATCATTAAACAGGCCAAAGATGATTAAAAATAAATATGCATATAAATTAAGAATGAATAAATAAATTGTTTTCATATATAAACATACAGAATGTTTTAAACAGAGCAAGTAGCAATAACACAGTATAGTTGAATTGGTACTAGAAACTGAGTGGAAGTGCTTGTGCTTAGTCACAGGTCCAGCAGATAATTATAGAGTAGAGTTAAATGAGTCCAGGAGAGTTTGTTAAATGGTCCAGGTTTAGAAACCATTTGAAAGTTTCATGGTACAGTGTTAAATGATATTTTCATTGGATCGGCGTGGGATTTTTGTTGCTGGGATATGTCGAGTCTGTCGTGATGGAAACAGATTTTGCAAGACATCTATCATCATGAATACCATGTATAGATGTATAGGAACATTTACCAGTTGCAGATCCTTGTGATCAGCTTCATTGGTGTTGACAAAATTAGACTGTGCCTATAAATATCAAATTATCAAATTAATATTCTTTCCAATGTATGACTTTAGAAGTGAAGTGCTGTTTAGTCTTGTTTACAATGTATGGGGGATTGGGCATGAATGAACATCAGGGTTATGGACCTCAAAGAAACTAAAACTACTAACTCATAACAATTCTATTGATTTCATGACAGCCTCTAAATCTCCTGAAGTTGACGAGTTAGCGCTGTAGTTTTCCTAATGTTAAGGTTGTTGGTACTGAGGCCTACTACTGTTGTTAACAAACTTGGAAACATTTTTTAAAATGAGTAAGGAAGCCAAAGTGTCTTAGCACATAACCATGAAGTGCTCTGG
This sequence comes from Erpetoichthys calabaricus, assembly GCF_900747795.2. Lineage (NCBI taxonomy): Eukaryota > Metazoa > Chordata > Cladistia > Polypteriformes > Polypteridae > Erpetoichthys > Erpetoichthys calabaricus. Next base: position 127,954,262 of record NC_041402.2, on the reverse strand, counting down.
TGTTCAAAGTGATACTGTTAGATGCACATTCCCTAAGCCTAACAGTCTGAGATCTGCCACTCAGGAAGTCCTGGATCCAGTTACACAGGATGATATTCTGCCCAAGGGCCCTAAGGTTTGCTACTTTGTTCAGATGGATAGTATAGAATGTAGAACATTTAAAGCCAGTAAAATGCATTCTGTCTTAAGTGTTCCTTTTGTCAAGGTTAGTTAGTGCTGCATCTATGTTCATGGAAAATGCATCCTCTGCTGATTTACTTTATGCCATCTCATATGAATCTCTTTTTGTCTGGGATGTTCAGCTTTATATGAGCCATTAAAAACCTCTTAAAGCACTTAATGATGTTAGTAGTGACTACCATGAGCTAGTAGTGTTTCAGATTTGTGGTTATAGATACCTGCAGCTTCAGAATAACAGATGTGTGGCTGTCTTAAAATCAAAAAATATATGGCTTCCATGTCCTACCATATGGCACCTAGGAGTGATCCATACCTTGTGTATTTTTAATTTTATACTAAAGGAATTTTTAAGAGCTTAATTTATGATTTCTGAAATAAAAAAGTTTATTGGTGACCAACAGACATTACAGGTTGTCCTAATTTTTAATTTCTTTAATTGAAAATGGTTTATAGATTTTTTTGAGCCAAGAGACAGAAATTTAGATTTTCTCACAGTATTGTCCTTAAGACACTAATCAGCCCTGAATGAGATGTCCGTCCATTGCAGGGTATTTGCTTGCATTCGCTTAGACATTTTGGGAGAATTCAATTTATTAAAAGCTGCTGAACAGCTGCTGTTGGGTCATATAATTTTCAGTTGTGTGGAAGGAAGTGGAACCCAAATAGTTATATAGAGTGAACCAAAATGAAGTACCACATTTCTCAAGGTCATTGCATGAGGTAGAAGCAGCCGAGTGGGATAGGGTGGGGGTCCTTTGATAGGCAATCCCTTGTAGTTTTCAGTCGTCAACATGCCTTGCTCCAGTGTGCACCATGCTTATGCTGTCGAAGCATTCTTCAAAAATAACGAATCCATCATCACTATGCAACACGCCTTCCGAACGCACTTCAGCATTCTTCCTAATGGTGACGTCCCAATTCAGAAAACAATTCTTCAGTGGGTGGCTAAATTTGGACGGACTGGTACCACACTGAACAGAAAATCTCCAGGCTGTACTATGTCTGAAAACATCCATGCTGTAAGGGCCTCTAATTTGCAGTCTTCTAGACATTCAGTGCACAAACATGCTTCTGCCTTAGGCATTTCCTACATGTCTTTGATTTTGCATGAGGACCTTAATTTCCATCCATACAAAATGATGGTAGTGCAGGAACTCACTGAGAGAGACTGGGAGAGTCGTAGCAAGTTGTGCACAAACATTCTGAAAACCGTTCATCTAGATGTCATCATCATGTGCAGAGACAAAGCACATTTCCATTTAAATGGTTGCGTAAATAAGCAAAACTTTCGCTATTGGGCTGAAACCAACCCTCATGAACTTTATCAGAGACCCCTGCACAGTGAGCATTTTACAATTTGGTGTGCCGTTGCAGAATTTATCATTGTAGGCATTTAATTTTTTGAGGAGAGGGGAGCAATGGTCATCGTCACTTCAGAGCATTGCATTGAAATGCTACAGAACTTTTTGCGGCCCCATCTGGAAGAAATGGGTGTGGTGGATGCGTGGTTTTAACAGGATGGAGCAACAGCTCTTACGGCACAGAGTTCCATGCAAGTTTGCGGGAGATGTTTCTGGTGAAGCTGATCTCCCTGCACGGCGATGTCGCATGGCCTTCACGTTTGCATGATTTCACTCTGTGCAATTTCTTCTTGTGGGGCTATCTCAAGTAGAATGTATACACACACCAACCTCAAAACCTTGAAGCCCTCAAGGGCGCTATTCTCTACGAAATCACCATTATTCCCCTTGAAATGGCCGAACAAGTCATGCAAGCATTCTGAAATAGTCTCGAAGAGTATATTGCTAATGATGGCCACCACCTTGAAGACATTTTTAAAACACAATGAAAAAAAATCTATTTTGCATATCCTTTCTTGTGTCGTAATGAAATTTATTTTATCTTGTAGCGTTTTTGTAGAATAAACGTTTGAAATGTGGTACTTCTTTTTGTCTCACCCTGTACTATATGTAAGGGAGGAATCAGGCCGGACACTTTAAAATAATGACCACTGCTCACATATAAGAATATATGGACATAAGACAAGGTTCACAAGCACTTTTATAGTTAAATGAAACTATACACAAAGACAAATGAACAGTAGTCCGCAGTCCCACAATTCCACAGTCCAATATAAATGCATAATTAGATACTTTTATAACTTTATCAAATTAAAAAAATAATAATTTCCATTTTTAATACTTTTCTTTAGAAATTTGGCAAGTTGAAATTTAATTGTTGCTTCAAAAAAAGACCCTTTTCAGTTTGTGTTTATATTTAAGTTAAATAAGAGTAAAAGAGTATCTGTTCTGAATGATGAGCTTTCCTACCTCAAATGATAGCTGTACTGCTGATTGTAACTGCTCATGTTGTGTTTTGTGCATAATTTGAAAAATTCTTTTAAGTATTGATTTTTTTTCAATAAAACATTTGCAGGGATTAAAACTAAACTAGTGCAGGGATTAAAACTAAACTAGTATGTTACTTTTTATATCTTCTAATGACTTTCATAAGCAGTAACTCAAAAAAAGTCTGACTTACTATCTGTCATGGGTGAAACTGTGAAGTCAATTTCTCTGCCAGTTGTGTTTTTGAGGGTCTCTAAAATGTAACATGAAGCTAAAGTGAAGAAGAAAATGAATCATCCATAAGAAAGTGCAAGCCAAACTCAAACATGCCATAGTTTCAGGCTTTCGCCATGGATTCTAGGAGTGGTAGAAATGTTTGAATGGGGATTACATGGAAGGGGACAGGTCATAGTAACAGACATTTAGCCTTAGAACATTTTATTCACCTGTCATACAACACAGGCTTAATATTTGTGACTATATAGCATATGTAATTTTACCAAGGTTAAAAACAAAGCATTCATAACATCAGTGCTAGATTAAAATAAAACCATGTGGGGGTTAAAGACATATGCTAGCTGTTTTTCTAGTTTTTCCTGGACAGACTAGGTTACACAGATTAGTCTTCAGTGCTGTGTTAAATAAATAAGCAAGTTATTCCATACCTGGGAGATGTTCAGTGTCTCAGACAGGAACGTGGTGCCTGAAGATCTACAGTGTATAAATGAATAAAAATTTTATTGTATTGTAATTTTGGTGTGGGGAGAGAAAAAAAGATGCAAGTGTAACCATTCCTGCTTGAAAAGCACCCATCAATAAGATGTTGCCTTAGCCTTGAGATGTTACAAATGTAGATGAAGCAGACATCTGGTAATGAATTGATGTGAGACTTGAGCAAACATTCCAAAACAAAGATAACTCCTAAATTCAAAATCAGCCTAGCAAAAGTTTTTTTTATTGTTAAGATTTCACAGAAAGACATTGCCTGTTTATCTGCAGAATTGGTGTCGTATGTTAAAGTTCAGCTTTCCCTGAGTTTAAATATAATTAGTTTGTACCCATCCCCTGCTTAATCTGATTGAAGCAATTACTGTATCTAAGTATGTCATAGAATGACTATTATTAGGTCTTATAGATAAGGAATGCTTTCTGCCATCAGCATACCAATGAAAATTAATATTATGTTATATGTTCTCTTAACAGTATAAGTAAATACATTTTTAGAAATAGTATTCCTTACCTCTTAGGTTACTGCAAATTAAGCTGCTGTAATGATTTTATTCTCAGTTAAATAACTAAATGTATTATATAAGAACAAGGTCTGTAGTATGTACTATTAAAACGTTATCTGTCTATTAGTTTCCCATGAAAATTTATTTTCAGTTAACTGCAGTCATTGAATATTACAAAACAGATTGCCGGAGGATACATACTGCATCATTTCTAGCTGAACTGTGTTTAGACCCAGGGTCTATGGCCTTTACATTACCCACGAGGCAGAGCTTGCATTTACTTTGTCATAATTTCTTTTTTTAATATGTTTATTTGTTTTACAATGCAGTTTCAGGCCACAGTGGATGAAGGCTCAACGGGCGTCATAGTCAACCTAACTGTCGAGGACAAGGATGACCCTGTTACTGGAGCTTGGAGAGCTGTTTATTCAATTATCAATGGAAACCCTGGCCAGAGTTTTGAAATTCACACCAATGCCAATAACAATGAGGGCATGCTGTCAGTTGTCAAGGTAAAGCCTCCAGCTAGAATCTGTGTGTGTGTGTGTTTTTTTTTATTATTATAATACTCCTTTATCAAACACGAATGCTTCATTATTACAGAATGTCAATTTCATGCACACAGCCTTTCTGTGATGTTGACACACTTGTTTAATATTTAAGCTTGTGAGAAATGTATTCATAATAGCCAGGCGATTCTAGTAAAATGATGTATCAATCATGAATAAAATATGTATACTTTTCCTCCATAATATAAACTTTGGTGACATTTAATAGGGAAATGTCTTTGTTTAGAAAAACATAACTGATGATTATACAAGGCATTTAGAATGCAGAGAGTTTAATATATGCAGTGGTGTAAATGCTATGTGCCTGCTCTTTGTTTAATTTTTGTACAGTCTTGTTTGAATAAAATGCTCTTGGGTTTAACAGAAAGATGATGGTGACAACTGCTTTCATGATGAATGTAGCCACCCCTTTTTACTGAATGTGAGAAATGTATTTAGGCTTCCAAACTATGCATTATTTGGCATATTTAAAAGCTTAGAACTCATTTTAAGTGTTGTATAACAGATCTTTCCTGTAAAATGTGAATAAGGTAAACATGATAGTACTGATTATTACTGACGGTGCATGATGGCTACCTTGGCTTAACTGGAATTTAATTGGAGTATTCTCTTGCAGCCACTGGATTATGAGATTTCAGCTTTCCACACACTGTTGATTAAAGTGGAAAATGAGGATCCCTTGATTCCTGATGTTGCCTATGGCCCCAGTTCCACAGCCACAGTACAGGTCACGGTCCTGGATGTCAATGAAGGCCCAATTTTCTACCCTAACCCAATGAGAGTGACAAAGCGAGAGAACATTCCTATTGGGAGCAGTGTTGCAACACTGAATGCCACAGACCCTGATTCACTTCAGCATCAGACTATCAAGTAAGTTCAGTTTTATTAGGTTTCTTTTCTACTGGTGTAACTCAAGATCTAATATTCTTGATATTTACTAATAGAACATAGTTGAAGAAACTGCTTGTGGTTGAGTGTCAGCTGAACACCATCTCTACTTTTGTGCGAAATAAATAGCATTTCTTTCTCTTATTTTACCTGCTTATATGCTAGGATCTAATATATTTCTTAACACATCAGAGTGAATTTTGCCACCTATTCATACAAAAAAAGGAGCAAGCTTATTATTCATCTGCAATAATAAATGTAGAGTGGTTATTTTGCCTAGCAGGAATATAATATATCAGAGGTGTGTGTGCTTGGCATTCTAAGTTGTTCATAGTGAGTTGTATTAACAGCCATATGGCAACTGCTGAGTTAATCACATATGAACATTATGGAAGACTTCATGTTCACAAAAGATTACTATTGCTAAAATAATAGTTTTTAAAATTAATAAAAGTGTAAATGGCAATAATAACATCTTGCTCCATTACACCCACCACCTGCACGTCCTCTTTCACCACATCCATAAACCTTCTCTTAGGCCTTCCTCTTTTCCTCTTGCCTGGCAGCTCTATCTTTAACATCCTTCTGCCAATATACTCAGCATCTCTCCTCTGCATATGTCCAAACCAACGCAATCTCGCCTCTCTGACTTTGTTTCCCAACCGTCCAACCTGAGCTGACCCTCTAATGTACTCATTTCTAATCCTATCCATTCTTGTCACACCCAGTGCAAATCTTAACATCTTTAACTCTGCTACCTCCAGCTCTGTCTCCTACTTTCTGGTCATTGCCACCGTCTCTAACCCATATAACATAGCTGGTCTCACAACTGTCCTGTAGGCCTTCCCTTTCACTCTTGCTGATACCTGTCTGTCACAAATCACTCCTGACACTCTTCTCCATCCATTCCACCCTGCCTGCACTCTCTTTTTCACCTCTCTTCCATAATCCCCATTACTCTGTACTGTTGATCCCAAGTATTTAAACTCATCCACCTTCACCAACTCTACTCCCTGCATCCTCACCATTCCCCTGACCTCCCTCTCATTTACACACATGTATTCTGTTCCTACTGACCTTCATTCCTCTCTTCTCTAGAGCATATCTCCACCTCTCCAGGGTCTCCTCAACCTGCTCCCTACTCTCGCTACAGATCACAATGTCATCAGCAAACATCATAGTCCACGGGGATTCCTGTCTAATCTCGTCTGTCAACCTGTCCATCACCATTGCAAATATGAAAGTTAAAAGTCAAAGCGAACTTTACAACATGAAGTGCAAATAATAAATTAAAAATAGAATTAAAATTTAAATTTAAAATTAAAACACAAACAAGACAAGACATTGTGCAAAGAAGAGACAAAGAAGTAGCAGCAATATTGACGTGTAGTAAGCAATATGAACATTGATGCAATGTATGGTATTTGCAATCTAGATACATAAATATAGTCAATAGATATGTAATAAAAAATAAATAAATAATACATAATTGATATAGATAATACAGAAATTATCAGTGTATGATAACAGTTGTTTAAGACATGTGTAAACAATAACAGGTCAGAATCTTTCACAGCAGAAGGATATCAAGAATGTCAAAAAAAAAGGTCAGTATGAGATTTTCAGTTCTTTTCTACATGCACACTAGTCTTTGCAGGAAAGTGGCTTGCATGTATAAAAGTTCTGTTTTTAGAGGTGGTTGAGGCAGTGTGGAAGATCCCAGGTGGCAGCATGGTGTTAAGGAGTCTGACAGCTTGGGGGTAAAAACTATCCTGCAGCCTGGCAGATCTGGCTCTGATGCTGCTGTATCTTCTCTTGGATGGCAGAAGTGTGAAAAGTCCATGTAAGGGGTGCTTGATGATGTGGTTGGTGTTGTGCGTGGCTGTGCAGTCGTGAGTCAGCAGGGTGAAGAGCAGTGGACTAAGTATGCAGCCCTGCAGCGCTCCAGTGCTCAGTGTGATGATGCTGGAAGTGTTGCAGCCCATCCAAACTGACTGGGGCCTCTCTGTCAAGAAGTCCAGGATCCAATTGCAGATGGTGGTGTTCAAGTCCAACCTGCTTACTACAAAAAGCTTTTGAGGGATGATTGTGTTGAAGGCGGCGCTAAAGTCTATGAATAGCATCCTGACATATGTGTCTTTTTTATCCAGATGTGTCAGGGAGAGGTGAAGGGCAGAGCATATGGCATCATCAGTTGACCTGTTTGAGCAGTATGCAAACTGAAGACAGTCAAGGGAGGCAGGGAGATTAGTCTTTATGTGTGACATGACTAACCTTTCAAAGCACATCATGATGATTGGTGTGAGTGCAACTGGTCGGTAGTCATTCAAGCATGTCACTGATGACTTCTTCGACACTGGTATGATGGTGGTCGACTTGAAGCATGCTGGGACTGATGACTGGCTCAGAGATCTGTTGAAGATGTCTGTGAGGACACCAGCCAGTTGACTGGCACAGTCTTTGCGCACACGGCTAGATATGTTGTCAGGTCCTGCCGCCTTCTGTGGATTGACTCTAGATAGAATCCTCTTCACGTCAGTTATGGAGAGACAGAGTACCTGGTCAGTGAAGGGAGGTGTTGCTTTTCTCGCAAGTTCTTTGTTCTGCGCCTCAAACTGTGCAAAGAAGTTGTTCAGCTCATCCGGTAGGGAGGCATCACCATCGCTGCTGTTTGGGTTGGGCTTGTAGTTTGTAATTGGCTGAATGCCCTGCCACATACGACGTGTGTCTCTGGTGCTGCTGAAGTGTTTGTTAATCCTCTGAGCATATGCCTACTTAGCTCTCCTTATAGCGTGAGACTGTTTGGCACTGGCCACCCTGAGGGCGGCCTTGTCTCCAGATCTGAAGGCTGCATTTCTGATCTTGAGCAGCTTGTGCACTTCTCTCGTCATCCAGGGCTTTTGTTTGGCTTTTGTGGTAACATTCTTGGTAAGAGTAACATCCTCTATGCATTTGGAGATGTAGCTAGTCACAGAGTCTGTGTACTTCTCCCGATTGATGGACTCACCATCCATAGCAGCCTCCCTGAAAATGTCCCAGTCTGTCAATTCGAAGCAGTCTTGGAGAGCTGAAACAGCACCAACCTGCCACACTCTGATGTTCTTGCGGGGTGGTTTAGTGCGCTTCAGCAGGGACGTATGCAGGAACCATAAACACGCTGATATGGTGTGAATAGCCGAGGTGGGGGTGGGGTAGGGCCTTGTAGGCTTCAGGAGTGCTCGTGTAAACATTGTCCGGACAGCTTCCCCCTCTAGTAGCAAACTTCACATTCTGGAAGAATTTTGGGAGAACTGACTTTATGCTGGCATGATTGAAGTCCCCAGCAATAATGAAAAATGCCTCGGGGTGCGTCGTTTGCAGTTTGCTGATGATCTCGTAGAGTTCCGCTAGTGCCTGGTTAACATTTGCGCTAGGTGGGAGGTAGATGGCAACCACCAGCATGCAACTGTATTCCCTTGGCAGGTAGAAAGGCCGGCACCTTACCGATAAAACCTCTATCAGTGGGGAACAGTGTCGTGCGACTACAGCAGCGTTCATACACCACTCTCTGTTCACATAAACACACAGTCCCCCCCACGGGTCTTACCGGACAAAGAGGCGTCTCTGTCCGCTCAGAAGATGGTCAGTCCGTCTAGCCGGATAGCCAAGTCTGCAATGTTTTCCTGCGGCCATGTCTCGGTGAAAATAACGATGCAACCGTCTCTCATTTCCCACTGCTTGGCCTTCTGCAGCTTTATGTAATCTAGCTTGTTGTCTAGCAATCGGACGTTCGCTAGCAGAATGGATGATATTGCAGGTCTGGTGGGGTTAGTTTTTAGCCTTGTGCAAACACCGCTGCGCTTCCCTCATATCTGCTTCCGATCGCTGCACTTGCGGTTCCGCCAGCTCAGATTCTCAGACTGCTGAAGTAAGCAAAGGCTGCAGAGTGTCTCTGTCACCTCGATGGATATTTTATTACAGTTTCTTTGGAAATCGAGCAGGATTTGCCGCTCGTAAATGTACAGTATGTCTGCGTACCACTATCACTTAAATCTACTTCTTTTCTTGTACTAGTTCACAAAGATGACCAAAGATTAACACTAAACACCGTGGACTCTGGAGCTCTGTAAGCCGCAGCCTGCATGGGCGTTGCTGATCCTTGATGTAATCCCACCTCTATGTTGAATGCATCCGTCACTCCTACTGCAGTTTTCACCACTGTCGCACTTCCTTCATAGATATCCTGTACAACTCTTACATACTTCTCTGCCACTCCCGAATTCCTCATACAATACCACAACTCCTCTCGAGGTACCCTATCATACAGTATACTTTCTCCAGGTCCACAAAAACACAATGCAACTCCTTCTGGTCTTCTCTATACTTCTCCATCAACACCCTCAGAGCAAACATTGCATCTGTGGTGCTCTTTCCTGGCATGAAACCATACTGCTGCTCACTAATCATCACCTCCCTTCTTAACCTAGCTTCCACTACTCTTTCACATAAGTTCATGCTGTGGCTCATCAGTTTTATCCCCCTGTAGTTACTACAGCTCTGCATATCTCCCTTATTCTTAAAATTCGGTACCAGTACACTTCTTCTCCACTCCTCAGGCATCCTGTCACTTTCCAAGATTCCATTAAACAATCTGGTTAAAAACTCCACTGCCATCACCCCTTAACACCTCCATGGTTTCACAGGTATATCATCTGGACCAATGGCTTTTCCATTCTTCATCCTTTTCATAGTTGTCCTTCGTTCCTCCTTGCTAATCCTTTTGCACTTCCTGATTTACTATCTCCACATCATCCAACCTTCTCTCTCTCATTCTCTTCATTCATCAGCCTCTCAAAGTACTCTTTCCATCTGTTCAACACACCCTCCTCACTTGTGAGTATGTTTCTATCTTTATCCTTTATCACCCTAACCTGCTGTACATCTTTCCCAGCTCAGTCCCTCTGTCTAGCCAATCGGTACAGGTCCTTTTCTCCCTCCTTAGTGTTCAGCCTCTCATACAACCCATTATACGCCTTTTCTTTAGCCTTCGCCACCTCTCCCTTCAACTTGTGCCTTATCTCCTTGTACTCTTATCTACTTTCTGCATCTCTCTGACTATCCCACCTCTTCTTCACCATCCTCTTCCTCTGTATACTCTCCTGTACTTCCCCATTCCACCACCAGGTTTCCTTTTCCTCCTTCCTCTGTCCAGATGTCACTCAAAGTACCCTTCTTGCTGTCACTCTTATTGTTCAACTCACTCCAGAAATCTTCTTTCTCATCCATCGAACACCCAACTTGCGGGGCATATGCACTGACAACAGTCATCACCACACCTTCAGTTTCCATCTTCATAATCATTACTCTATCTGAAACTCTCTCCATCATATCGGCTAACTCTCTTCCCTTACCAGTCATACTACCAACATTCAAAGTTCCTACTCTCAGTTCCTCTCTCTTTACCTTCCTCCTGTCCTTCTACCTCCAGACATGTCTCCCCCCTTTTCTTCTCTTCTTCAGCCAACAGTAGCCAATTTCCGCCACAACCCTGTTGGCTAACAGTACTGGTGGCAGCCGTTGTTAACCCAGGCCTCGACTGATCTGGTATGGAAATTTGTACTGTTGTCTGCATATTGATCTGGCAAAATTTTACACTGGATACCCTTCCTGATGTAACCCTCCCCATTTATCCGGGCTTGGGACAGGCACAAAGAAACATACTGGTTTGTGCATCCCCTGTGGCTGGGTTAATAACTACATAGTGATAAAGGTGAAATGTAATGCTATTTAGAACATGTTTTTTTGTAAAAGCACTTTATTGATATAATAACAGAAGTTATATGGAATATGATTTGGTGTCAAGAAAATAGCTGTAGCCTTGGTTTTACTTATTTTAAATGTGTAGGGATTCCCCCATATTCAAACATCTTTAGTAATTCTCCATGACGGACATATTATATTCTGGAAGGAATCACAGCAGCTGACATTTTCTGTTTATTAAACCTTTTAGGTAAATGCAAACATACTTGTATAAGAGATAATTCTCAGTCCAAGTAGATAATGGTATTGAGGCATAAGGATTGTTCTTAGAAGAACTTTGGGCAGAAGCACATTGTGCCCTAAGTGTTATTGTTAGTAATTCCAGGCTGTGCAACACAGAAGGAGAACAGACAAAAATGCATTTTGATCAGTGCATTCTGGCCGCTCAATCGCCATTTGGAATCCATTAAGAGCTGCTCGAAATATGCATGTATCAAATCTGCCAATTTGTATGATTTTCTTAAATCAGAGCATCATGTGTTTGTCCCAGAATTTTACACAGGAAATTCAGATATCTTAACAAGGATCTTTGCTGAATTTGCAGGATACAGTGAAAGTATAACTGGCTATGTAAATGTTGCTTGGAACTTTGGTGAACACTACAGTTTTCTGGATATCACACTTAAATATTATTTAAAGGCTTTCTGAATGTTTTTTTTTTTTTGCATTATGGGAAGTCATATGTCTGAAAAGAGTAGAACAGCTGTTGTTCTCAGGTTACAATTTGTGTCTGATTTGATGAGATTTGCTTTCATACATGCGGTTGCATATTAAGTCATGGGTTTCAGTTTTAACCACAATAGTGTTAAGTGTCTAAATAAAGCAAACTTTGCATAAAATACAGCTTTGTAGTTTACCCTGTCAGCTGGCTTGTAAATGACTGAATTGCAAAAGCTGGTAAACAACAGATTTCTTTTTTAAATTCCTATAAAACTACAAGATAATGCACAGATGTTGTGTTAAGTCTTGACAATGTAAGCTGAAAGCTTTAATAAAATCAAGGAAAGAGATGCTTGGTATTGTTTAATGTATGTGTAGACATGTATGGGTATGTCACTATTTCTTTGTACTATGCAAGTGAGATTTGTTCTTGTTCTCTACCTTTCATAGTAATAATTCCTTATTTATTTCTTTTCATTTTAGATTGATTGTTGGTTTGGTTATTGTATGTGTGCTGTTTGCACCACACTCCCATGTTGTGTGAACTCCAGTTTCATTCCACATTCAAAAGACATGCATGGAAATGGATGGATACACAGATTAGGCATGTGAATAAATAAATTAATTAATAAATACTTATATACAGTATACCAGTGGTTCCCAAAACTCACTGTGTCTATTTAATTGATCTTTTTTTTCTCTCATTCTGAATTCTGAAAAGCATGGTAGTATGATTTTTCACACTGATAATACATTTGTAAATAATTCAATTTTTACTATAGCTTTAAATGCTGAATTCTCTGTTATTGTATTCCTATTATTTCGCCCTTTTTCTGTGTAGTTTGCTGCCTTCATTGTATCCTAATAATGACAATTAAAAACAAGCAGAACTGACACCTGGGCTAACAACACTGAATGGTGAAAGGCTGCAACTACTTCAGCGTCAGACCCACTAATTAGTAAATAATAGATCAAATTACTAGAACACCTGGAAAAGCAAATTGAATATCAGGATGAAAATATTGTTAAAAAGTAAAAATAAAGTACATTATCTCCATGTAACTAACTGCATAGCACATTTTAATAAAACTTTACCAAACTTAGTTTTGGAATTTCTACATCGACTCCCAAAACACAGAAACTGGGAAATACAAGCTTACTTAATCTGGAAAGCAGTCCAATTAAAACAGAAGTTGCTTGGACTAAAGTGGATTCCCGGGCCTGAGTATACAAACCACTGCAGTATAATAATAAAATTAATACATAGTCTTTATTAGGTGTACCTATGTAATACCAAATAGGAACCTCAATCCAGAACAGGCAAACTTCTTAGAGGCATGGAGTCAACAAGGTGTTGGAAGAATTCTTTACATATTTTGGTCCCCACTGACTCAATAGCATTATGCAGATTATGTAGATTGAGCCCCAATGGAGACACAGTTATGTTCACAGAAGCAGCTTTAGATGTTGCCTGTTTTGTGACATAACACATTATCTAGATGAAAAAGAAATGGACTGTGGCCTTAAATAGATGCACATTGTGAGCAGTAATGTTTTGGTACACTGTGGCATTCAAACACCACTTAACTGGTATAGAAAGACCATTCACACCACCACAACCACAAGCCAGTAGTGCCCAGTCAAGGCAGGGTGGATCCATTCTGCTTACATCAAATTATGAGTCTGTCATTTACATTTTGTAGTAGAAATTGACATTCATCAGAACAGGTGACGCTCTTCCAATTTTCAATCATTAAGTTTTTGACATCATTCTTTGGTGATAGGAGTAAAATCTGTCAAGGTCTTTTAGTGCTGTAGTCCATCCACTTCAAGGTCTGATGTTTTGTGTATTTAGCAATGCCCTTATACACACACACCACCCCTCAAAAGAGTTATTTTAGTATGTGTGATCTTTCTGTTAGCTGGAATAAGTCTGGCCATTTTGTGTGTAGCCACACAACTGATGCTCACAGGATTCATTTTTTGTTACTTACAAACTCTGTAGAATGTAGTGTATGAAAGACTCAGTTGAGAAACTGTTTATGAAATACTTGAACCACAACATCTGACATCACTAGCAATGTGTATTAGTTGTTTTAAGGTTTTTTCAAATAATTCATTTTTGACAATGTCTGCATGCTACAAATATTGAGTTGTAGCCACTTGATTGGTTGTTTGAAAAAGCAAACGTTTTTGCTTGTGCAAGTGTATCACATGCAGTGATTGGTCTATAGTGAATATGTGTGTCTAATGTATCTATATATATAATTCACTAAGCCAGAAGACAAGTAGCCACCTATGGAAAGTACGCCGGAAGGGGCGTGGATTCACTAAGCCGCCAACAAGTAAGACACCCATGGCGCACGCAGGAAGGAGCCACGCCCACCAACTCTAAGACCATTGGATACAACGACAACTCGCAGAGCCACGCCCACCAACTCGGACGCGACGCCTCGGAAAACATGCCGTCATTTCTGTATGTCTGTGCCACAGTCCACATGCAGCTCTGAGCCACATTGACTTTTCATTAGTCAACCTCAGTGGAACCTTGGTTCACACAGAGGCAGCGCCAGAGAGAGACAGAGGCACACACAGGCAGCGCGAGACAGAGAGAGGCACACACAGGCAGCCTGAGAGAGAGAGCCACGCATACACAGGCAGCGCGACAGAGAGAGCCGCGCAATCCTTTAAAACTGAGGTTAAAACACAATGAAGGAAGCAGTCTTTAAAAACCAATAAGCCCTGTGCCTCTTTTTCATTAGCGTCTCACCTGCTTCACCGCCCTGCAACAGTCGAGACGTTTTCTCAGCAGCTGACCTTCTCTGTGCCTGACTCTACTACTGTCAGTCGCCTGATTAAAAATGGTGAACTCCTGCAATGTTACTATCTTGGTTGGCTTTTACATAAACTTTGGATTTGTTCAAATGTTCCTTTTTTTCCCCCTGTGCTTAAAACTCATTAAAAAAAAAAGTGTTTATACAACTGCTGCAATGTTAGAGAGAGAGGGCTCGCCTGCTTCTGAGAGACAGAGGGGGAGGGGGCTCCCGTGCTGCTGAGAGAGAGGGGGGGGGGGGGGGGGGGGGGGCTGGGGAGGCTCGCTGCTGCTGAGAGAGAGAGAGAGCCTGCACATGCAGGGAGCCTGGGTTTTTTTCCCCCTGTGCTTAAAACTCATTTAAAAAAAAGTGTTTATACAACTGCTGCAATATTACAGAGAGAGAGAGGGCTCGCGTGCTTCTGAGAGACAGACGGGGAGGGAGCTCGCGTGCTACTGAGAGAGAGCGCCTGCGCGTGCATCTCAGCAAAGACAATTTCCTGTTAGATTTGCCTTTGCAATGACAATTAATAAGGCACAGGGCCAAACTTTCAAAAAGATGTGAATGTATCTGCCAAAACCAGTTTTCAGTCACGGACAGTTGTATGTTGCTCTCTCCAGAGTTCCATCTTTTCATTCACTTACTGGTATGCCTGCAGGAACACGTGTAGCGAGCGAGAGAGAGCGAGCGACACACACACGCATACAGGTGCGCGCGAGAGAGAGAGTGCTGGACGCATAAGAATAATAATACTTCATTACATTGATATACTAGTGTTTTCAGTATTTAAAGCGCTATCCACACAGGGAGAAACCGGGAAGCGAACCCAAAATCTTCCACAGTCTCCTTACTGCAAAACAGCAGCACTACCATTGCGCTACAAGGCAGTTAAAGAATGCACCGGCCTCGATTTTGTTTTCACTTCTGTTTACAGCGATCGGATCGTAGCGTGCATTGTTGCAATGTTACTTTTCTTGGTGGCTTATTACATTACGGATGTTTCACATGTAAATTTTTTTCCCTGTGCTTAAAAGACATTAAAAAAGTGTTTCTCAACTGTGACTCCGGAACAACTCAGTACGCAAGCTATATTAAGCGTCAACAACGAAGACTCGCTACACCTTAATGAACAAGTGCTGAAACTTATCCCTACCGACGAAGTAACTTTCACCAGCGTGGCCTCCATCGTCACAGACGATCCCGCTTTCAGTCACAGACAATTGTATGTTGCTCTCTCCAGAGGTCCATCTTTTCATTCACTCACAGTGGTATCCACAAACCCACCCCATTTGGACAACTGTGTCGTTCAGCAAGTGTTCACCCATCAATACATAATTATGCGGTGTATGTTACGCCGCGGGTTGGCTAGTTTTTAATAATACTTGTAATAGTACTTCTTTCAATGTAGTGAAACTTTTTGTAGTTCTTAAAAACTTGTATTTAACTGTGTGTCTAAAGGTTGTACAGTTCCTCGAATGTCTCGTATAATGTTTCTTAGGATGTTTGGCACCTCTAAATTGGACTTGTATATATAATTGCTGTAATAATATAATTATTAATATATAATTGCTCTATGGTGGAGTAGTGTCCCTTCCAGAATTAATTTTTCTCTCAGCCCAATACTCCCAGGTAGCTTCTGACTTCTGGCAACTCTAATATTGGTTAAATTAGCTACAGGAAATGGATGGAGGACATGGCAGTTTCGTTTTGAACAAGCAGCGTTATAATTAGGAGAGGGCACACAGAGTACTGTCCTGCACCTGAAGAGGTGAATTTAAATACCCTTTAAAAATGGCAGGATGTATTTGGAGGGTAAGGTGAAATCTGAGACCGCCCCCCACCCCGACCCCAAAAAATAAACCATGTTGATGCTGAGGGAATATGCATTGTTAATAAAGAAGACAACAAAGCCAAGGTTCAATAGTGACCCAAGGAAACTTGATTTTCGTCATGGCAATGTCGGATTTCACCAAATTTAAAAATGATATATTTCTGTTTTGAACACAAAAGCTGCTTGTATATTGGCAGACTGTTGCCAGTAAGGTACAATCGCATCAGCAGGACACATGTAGTAATTATTATATTATCATATTTGTTTATATTTCCCCTTGTTGTGTAACACTCAATAGTTCTGAACTAAAATGTCATATTTTAATCTGATATTACTTGTTTTTTTTTTTTTTTTTTTTTATAAAGTAGGTGAAGTCCAGGGTAATGATTAATCTGAAAATTACATTACGGTTAATTTTATATAAACATTGTAATATTTCCACCAGACATCTAACATCTTCATGAATGCTAGAAGACTTACAGCTAACCCAAAAGCAAGCAAGTTTTACCAAATGAAATCTAAAATTGTACAGTAAATGGGTCACTTCTAGTACGGCCTTTTATATGTAAATTAATCATGGCCACTTTCTGTTTCACTTTTATAACATTATTTAGAGTATTATCTTTTCCTACCACTTTTATACATAGCTATTTATTTATACTTGTGGATTTAAAAAGTCAAACTAATGAGCATGTTAACAAAATTAGAAAAAAAAATAAACACCAATAAACTTTACTGTCTTAATATCCATCCATCCATTTTCAAATCCATGTAATCCACTTTAATGCCAAAGATCAGCGTTTCTCAACCTTTAAGTATTTGCGACCCGAGTTTTCATAAGTTTTAATCGCGCCCCCTAATGTTTTTTTGAAACCCTAGTAAAATTTATTCCTATATTTTTTGCTGCCAATACACCGCTACAAGTTTAAAATTTCCCTATGAGTAGAGAAGTTACGCCACATACAGCAACATTCGCACCCCCTTTTTTGTTACTTCGGAGGTGCGCACCACAGTTTGAGAACCGCTGATATAGATAAAGGGGTCCTATCCAGATAGCATTGGGAGTAAAGCAGCAATCAGCCCTGGACTGGATGAGAAACAAATGGAACATCAGCCAAGAGTTGGGGTGCCATGGGTTACCCCATTTAAGGCTGTAATGTTTGTTTCCGAAAATTTTACAGGCTACAACCAAAGCATTGTGTTCTGCACTTGAGTTGGTCTTCAAATTACATTCTTTACCTTTTTATTTGTGAGAGACTGGAAATGATGAGTTCAGAGTCATGGGACTTAGGGTTGGTTTGCTTCTTCTGAGATTAGGGTGGGGTGCTGTGTAACTGTTGTCTTCTTCCCCTGTGTACTCTTTAAATCACTCCTTGTAAGACACAAACACAGCTCTCTTGTCTGAAACATTCTACCTAAGGGCACACTTGAGCAAACTCCTTCTTAGAGCACCAGTGGAGAGTTACCAGTTATCCTAACCTTTCACATCTTTTTGATGTAAGAGATAAACTAGTATAGCCAGAAAGAAGGAGATTCTTGGAAACACAGGAAATTACAAACTCCTTACAGAGACACAAAATGAGTCACCTAGATGTCTAACCAATGTGTCACATTGTGCATAATGTGGGTCTATGTGTTCCCTTTGACCATGACATATTCACTGTATTAATAAAACAAGTACCTTAAAAGAGAGAATCAATGTCAGGCTTTAGTCCAATGCAAATGCCACCCTAGAATTATCAATGCAGCACTGCAGATGTATTGTACTAATATGAACAGTATCTAAGTTACAGTATGCTTATTTTAAAATATGTACAATTGAAAAGACTGGTCATTTCTAAACTAAAGTAGAACACACAATAAATAAACGTGCAGCCTAATGCATATTCCAGGCTTGACACATTTTTGATCTGCTGAAGTAGTAGATGCGACAAATAAATCTCAATAAAACTGACATATGCATGTTTTTAGTTACACAGTTTGAATGAAAGCACCTCCTGCATGTTGCATCGCTTTTTTCATGCATTCTAGGCATTTACAGTCCCAAGGAGAGTTGTGAACCTTGTAAAATTCAATTATATCTGCCGTCTCTCTCACAGTGTTTGTCCTTGAAAGCTGCTATCGTGGAATGATAATTAATGTGACATCGCAGCAAAAGAAATTTCTGGGTTCTCCTCACCAAAATTGCCCAGTTTTGACTCATTTGACAATGTAGCCTGCTGTCATGCTCAATATGTTGCACTTTGCAACTAGGCAGTATTTTAAATGTCAAATAATATTCTTACGCACCGCAGTACAAGCTTCATATATTTTATCATATGTCAATATTTTAATGCATGATTACCAGAGGAATACTTACCTTCTCAGCAGAGGTTGTCTCACTATGCTCTTCTCCAGTGCTGTCAGTTTGTGTCTGTGTTAGAAATTCCTGTCATCTGATAAATAGCTGTTTTTGGAGAACCCTGACAAGGAGTTTGTTTTCAAGGAAATGATCATTGATAAACTGCAGGCTCTTGAAGCACTTGGACATGATTAGACATTAGGTGAAATTCCATATTAAATAATCCAGAAATTCAGTACTGGGTGTTGAATAAACATCCCCTTTTCCACAAAAGATAAGGAATCTATGGTCAGTTAAATCTTGTTATAAACAAAAGTCCACTCTTTAGAACTTTCTTACCCCCTAAAGTAGACACTTTATAAATGAATATTGATTAAAACAATTTGCTTTAAAATTAATGCAGCACAAGCATCAATTATCAGTCTAAAATGAGGTGCGCTCTGTATTATAATCTTTAGCTGTCAATGACAGATGTAAGTGTTCATAGACAGAGTGCAAGCATGCACCATTCTACATAGATTTGCTGTCATGTAGTAATAAAATAAATTATGCTTACTGTACACTTTTAAAAATCAAATGTTTCTTTAACTCATTTTGATATATCTTTTTTCAACAAAAGGGTCAAATTGTGACAGTAACACTTTTTTATTGGCTATATATAATCTATCCTTCAATACCTTTATACATTCATTTTCTGGACTTTTTATTAAAAGGATGAAGAGAAGCCTAAACTTATCTTGACAGTATCAGGCAGAATCCTGAAACTAGCCATCACAGTGAAGACACACACTCATCTTTCAGGTCAATTAACCTAACATTCAGGTTTTTAGGATTAGGAATAAAACAGTAAAAATAAAGGGGAACTTTGGGAAATTAATGTACACCACGTCATTGGTCAATTCAATTTATAATCATCTTAATATAAAAAATGATCATGGGTGGCTAATGCTAAAACCATCTGCACAGTGTTGGGTACGAGTCTTCTGCAGGTACATTTGTGCATATGCCCACTTTAACTCCTAATAGAACAGTTTTGACCTAATGCACATTGGTGGGATGTGGGTGAAAAATGGAGAACCCAGACAAAGTTTGCATAAGCAGCTGGTTTCTGGAGGTCTATACTGTAGGAACTACAGTGCCACTCCATGTTCACAGTTAACTTTAGACCATTTGTAACCGTGGTTTTAAACTTATGAATAGTAAAAATTATTAGAATGTGGTTTTTAGTGTTAGCTTTTTGTAGCCTGGTTAGACTTTGCTTCATTTTACTGGTTAAATGTCCCATTGGAGGTAATTATTACTTTTAGCATTTTCTTTCTTAAAACCACACTTGTCACATTATGTCCCCCAGAGTGCTTTCTCTCTGTGCTATTGAGCAAGAACTCCTATGTGATTCCCATCTAATCCATGAAGCTAAGGTGTACTGCGCTCTTCACAGCCTGATTTTATTAAAACAATCTCTCTCTCTCTCTCATATATATATATATATATATATATATATATATATATATATATATATATATATATTATATATATATATAATATAGAGAGAGAGAGGTTGAGATATATATAATACAAAGTTGTATGTGTTTTTAAATGGTAATCCTGATATTATTGCTCACTGCCACATCTTTCATCCACACTGCCTTACTATCAATGTTTCTGCTCTTGTGAATCTTTGCTGGGATGTAACTATGAACACTGTCATGTCTGACTTGTCCTCTTAGTACAAGGTGGATACCCCTTTAATTCCCCTTTGTGTTGTGCTGCATTTCCACTCTTGATCAAGCATCACCCAAAACTACTCCTGCAAAAGTGCACAACATTCCTTTTTATATTACAGTAGATAGAAGCAACATGTGGTATTGCCTGGGTAAATAATATTAAGCTCTGGTTATTTTGTCTGCTAGTCTGGCTTCAGTCTATTCTGTTTCACTTCAAGTCATTAGATTGAAATTTGGTAACATTATTTAAAAAAGAAAGGTAGCTGACCTGTTTTTTTTTTTTTTATTTGTTGTTAATTTTTTTGTCAATATTTATTAATATTCTGCTAATGTGTGTGTTCTGCGCTGCAGTGAAAGCATGCTTTATGCAAACAAAGGATGAAACCGTAGTAATTGACAGGCCAAAAATCAATACTAACCAACAGAATGCACAGATGAGTTTGCAGCAGTAAAACTGAGGCCCATTGTGTTACAAAATTTTCTGGGAGAAACCAAGTAAAACACAGCCAATAAATGATAAAAATCGTAGTCACTCTGCATGCTGCCTATTTTTTTAAATGTTTTTGCTTAGTTGTTTCTCAGACAAATCAATGCAAAAATTGCTGAAGTGATCGTCCAAAGTCTAGAGAACCTAGCGCTTTTTGTCTTTAACTTTAAACAGTCAGATTGCTTTCTTGCTTAATTTTAAGTTTAAACAGCATCCACTATGTTGGATTTTTTTGTTATGCATTCCTGCACCTTGTCCTGTACTAGATTTGTTGTTAAACACTTTATGGATTCGTTTTGTAAGTGTTGCAAGTCGATTGCACATGATAGTTAACTACAATTTCTGATGCATTCTGGTATGTAAGAATGTTGATTGTTTGCATAAATGGAATACTTTGTAATGAGTCAGTTAGAGAATGGGTCAAAAGTTGGTTTCTTGTGGTGGCCCTGCAATGCATAAAAATAAATTAAATCTTGCAAAAATAAATCCTAAAATGCAAAAGTAAATTGAATACACAAAAACATTTCAAAAATAATATATGCAAATGGAGCACCATGCAAACAAAACGACTATGCAAACAAATTGGGAAGCATGCAAACAATAAGATCAGGGCATCAGAATCAGAATCAGAATCAGAATCAGCTTTGTTGGCCAAGTATATGTACGCATACAAGGAATTGGACTCCGGTTTTACCTAGTATTGTCCCTGATGCTGTGAGATTGACTTAAGTGTTCATGAGAGTGATGGCCTGAGGAAAGAAACTGTTCACATGTCTGGTAGTTTTGGCATACAGTGCTCTGTAGCGCCTACCAGAGGGAAGAAGTTGAAAAAGGTTGTAACCAGGGTGTGATGGGTCTGCAATGATGTTTTCTGCCCGTTTCCTGACTTGAGATCTGTATAAGTCTTGAATGGAGGGCAGATCAACACCAATGATTTTTTCTGCAATCCTGACTGTCCGTTGAAGTCTGTTCCTGTCCTGTTTTGTGGCTGAGCCAAACCAGACTGTGATAGATGAACAGAGAACAGACTGGATTACTGCAGAGTAAAATTGGATGAGCAGCTCCTGAGGCAGGTTGAACTTCATGAGCTGGCGTAGGAAGTACAACCTCTGCTGGGCCTTTTTAACAATTGTGTTTATGTTTAGTTCCCACTTTAGATCCTGGGAAATTGTGGATCCCAGAAACCTAAAGTTTTCCACAGCAGACACACAGAAAATATTGTGAAAGCTAAACATACATCACAATTCAATCCCAGCTGTTCAACGAGTGGTGAGGTGGAAGTGAGAATGCAGAGGTAAGAGATTCCTTATCATTTTTAGGTATTTTTATATACTTTGGCAGAAAATAAACATTTGCTTGACTTCTAGCACACTCTCCCAGAAAAGTGTTTAAAGTATTAGAAACATTTCAGTATTTTTAGTTGGTAGTGAAGCTATAATTTAATGCCAATAGCACTCCTAGTTGAAAAACATTTTATATTGGCATTATGTTTATTGCAGCAGTATACACACTACTGATGTACTATTTAACATGCACAATGTAGTATTTGTATGACCATTGTATTCCTTAACTTTTCACATCAACAGTGTTGTATTAGGTGTAGATCTAAAATAAATTTTAATGACTAATGGGTAGGGAGAGTAGGAGAAATGGAGTCGGTTGGTTTAAGCCAGACTGTTAGGATGTATCCCTAAAAAGTACCGTTAGCTTCTTTAGTTCATATACACCACCCAGCTCCGTCTCAGTTCACTCACCCATTATGCCACACTTTCCCCCAGTTCCATGAGCCGACCCAAGGCCAGAGTCCACATATGACACTCACTGGATGTCAAGCATCACAACCAGTGAACTTTAGCTACTGGGGCACGCAAGGTTGAAAGTGCTGTGTCTGCAACCCCTTGTACCTGCTTTTATAGACAGTGTCTCGGACTATGCGCATTCACCATAGGAGTGTGGCCGTCTCACATTCTGACCCAGGAGAACAGCTTCTTCAGGTGTCGTTCGGACAATGTGCGTCCACTGGTGGAGCTTGGCCCTCTCACATTTGGACCCAGGGGTGCTATAGTATTATCATTACTGTGTATTATTTGTGGATGAAATTGAAAACTATTTCACTCTGTAAAGTCTTCCATAGCAATTTGTTGCAACAGTACTTTTGATCGTTTCAGTACCAGATCTAGTGCGATTCAGGTACATTGCCTATATACTTAGTTATATTTCACTTTCAGTATTTGATATCACCATATTTAGAAAGGGAGTATGAAAAGAAACATTCTTTTTATTGTATGACAGTTTTTTGTTAAATCACAAACTTATGTCTGTTGTCATATTTTAGTCTGGCCACTCTTTTAAATGGTACCATAATTGTCTGCAAAGTCAGAGGTTAAAAAGAAAAGAAAGAAAAATAAATAAAACAGAGGCAGCAGTACATCACAAATTAATTACAGGGTCTTAACATGTGGTGCAGTAGAAGCAGTCTCCTGTCCATCTAGGTTTTTTTTTTTTTTTTTTTAAACGATTTGACAAAAGAACTTTTGTATAACTGCCTGAGATCCATTTAATGTATTACATTCATAAATTTGTTAGTCCTGTACCAACTGTTAGAAAAACATAACGTATCTTGACAGCACGCAACTATTGATACGATACTAAAGTGTTGCAGGACACACATAGCTGACCAAAGGCAATCGTCTGTGACACAGACAACAGATGATATTTTTAACGTGAATTTTTTGTTGGCTGATTTTAGACGAGACTATTATATCTGATATTGAGGCATCAAATTTGTTATTCTATGCTTGTAGACATGTCAGATTTGTACTAGAAATAAACCCATTTACTCGTGAAACCCCAGTCAGCCCTGGGAGAGAGTGCTTGAATTTAAGCAAACATTACCTTTTCTGCTAAAGTATATATCAATTCCTAAAAAAAGCTCTCTTTTACCTTTCAACATTCTCTCCTCCACTGCACCACTTGCTGAAAAGCTGGGATTGATTCGTGATGTACGTTTAGCTTCAGCTGTTTTCTCCACTTTGATTTGGGTTATGCACTGCTTTTTTTTTTTGTTTTCATGCTTCCCAATTTGTTTGTGCAGTTGTCATTTTGTTTGCATGCAGCTTCATTTGCTGATTAATTTTTTGTTTCCCATTTGTTTTTTGCCCTTTCTGATTTGTTTTTTGTATATTCAATTTGTTTTTGCATTTTCTAATTTGCTTTTGCGTATTCAGTTTGTTTTTGTGTTCACAATTTATTTTATCCTTTTTTTGACTTGCTTTTGCATATTCAGTTTGTTTTTGCATATTCCATTTGTTTTTGTGTTTACTATTCATTTAGCGTTTTCTGATTTGTTTTGCATATTCACTTTGTTTTTGCATTTTCTAGATTTGCTTTTGTGTTTTGCTGATTATTTTTTGGTGACTGAATTAGTTTTTGCACATTACATTTCAAGGCCACGATAGTTTCTGGGTTAGTTTCAGAGCAGAAAATATTCCATTTGAGAATGTTTGTTCGTTGATAGTAATATGACACATTTTCGCTTAAAGCCAAAAATAATGAGTTAGAAAAGGCTTTCATGTACTTTTCATTTGAATTCTTTTGTTCCATCTGTAAACGCTGAAGTCGAAAAACAACGGGAAAACACCAATTTAAAAATAAAAAGCAATTTCTTTATTTTTGGTGAGTTAAAAAGACTGCGAGACTGCCAACCCCCAGCTCAGTCAGCTGATCTGGGTTCAGACAGACTAACTAAAAAGAAAAAATGTTCTCTCTTTTATCACCTAGCTTGTTCATTAGATACAAGAGAGAACTGAAAAAAACATAGCAGTTCATTTTGAGGTCATACATAGATTACGGTTACATCTTAATTTATGACATACAGGAGTATACCAAAAACAAAGCGCTCTCAGGCACTTACATTCCTAAGGAATACGCCCTTCTCATTATACACACACAAGACCAATTTTTAGCAGTTTCTTATAGTTAATTACATTAGTTATAAAGAGATTACATTCTTCTGGTTTTAATATCTTCATTAGATTATATTTGTTTGGTTAGATTAATAATCCTTATTTATTAATTCATAAGTGACATGTTTTCTTATAATATTAAACAAGAGTAAAGAAACAATCACATTGATTTATAATATCACAGGGTGTTCTGTTAGTATCAAGAGGTCAGCATTTTCTCATAGAAGAATGTAAGTTAATCATATAATTTTGTGCACAAGCTTAATTCTTTTCTACCTAAATGAAGAACAAATTCATATAGAAGTTATAAATCATATAGCTCTCTGCCGCATGATTAATACAAAATACGGTCATTGGTATTTGTGAATTAAATACTTATAATCATCTGCAGTGGGCTAGTGCCCTGCCCGGGGTCTGCCTCCCGCCCTGCGCCCTGTGCCGGCTGGGACTGGCTCCAGCAGACCCCCGCAACCCTGTAGTGAGGATATAGCAGGTTGGATGATGGATGGATGGATGGATACTTATAATCATTACAGTTAATAATGTTTTTTCTGCTTTCTCACATCCAAAAATAAAGTAATATCTATCTCTCTATCTCTCTGTCTGTCTGTCTGTCTAATCTATCTAATCTATCTAAAAAAAAACCAGAAACCGTACTATGAAGAAGACAGAGAAATCACCCAACCATTGAAATGTTTATTAACAGGAAAATGCTTTTAGCAAAACTCAGTGAAGGATAAACATACAGAAATTCAAAACTAAGCAAGAATAAAGACCACATGGGTAAATTCTAAACAAAGATGAATGCCTCAGATTCAACATAACCGCAGTCCTGTCTTCTGTCATAGAATAAAAATAATGCATTCTGGTTGGTAATGCAGTTAGACAGGTACAATGGAAAGTTTAAATTACTACCTGTTAAAGAAATGTATTGGCTGTATGTGTTGATTTTAGAAGAACTGTACCATGGAATTACCTTTTTCTTTCTAAGACATTAAATATTCTAATAAGAAGTATAAAGAAATGACCATTGATGTTGTATGGTTAATTATATTCCTTAAAATTCCTAAATTGCAGGCACTCATTGCTTTGGAAAAATTAATAAACAGTACATATTACCAAAAATTAGATTAATTTCAATATGAAAAGAAAGAAGCTCTTCAGCAATGGTCAGAAATAATGCTTACCATATTTAAAAGGTCACATTTCATTCAGTTTTATGTTTGTGGATGTTGCTTCAGGGTTTTTCAAAAATAATATTGTCTTGAATGACAGTGGTTTATGTATAAAAAATTTTTTTTTCTTCAATTATTGCAATATCAAGCCAAATACCGGAATATAGTCACAATCATTTGACATTTTTGCACTTTATAAATATCAATAGCTGACATACATTTAGACTCATTTATTTAGAACCTGTTTTATTAAAAGAGACTTAAAATCAACAAGTAAACATTTTATGTTTATTTATTTGACGTGTATTCAAAGTGTCTTAAAATCATATCTGCAGTTATTTTCATATTTCTGAACTGGAGTAAAGGCACATTCACTTTCTTGCTTGAGGTTGCATGGTGAGTCAGATCCAGGTATTGAAGTGGAGATTTTTGTTGGTGTTTTATAGTCCAGTGCTTTACCCACTAAGTTGTGAAACACAGTTACCTTATCAGTGAACTGTGCAAATTTTGAACGGAGTTACATTTTTATTAATGTTGATGGGTTACCTCAGTCTGTTTTATACACTGAGCTGTATTTCAGCTTGAAAAGCAACAATCGCCACTATTTCATTTTCTGATCCCATTTGTTTGCAGTTCACAAGTTTACAAACCTCTAGCCCATTCTTGCAGAAAAATACAAAGGGGAAAGTTAGCCCTGAAGGGACAGCAGTCTCTCCCAGGATACAATCAACCTTATACCCACAGTTCATACTTGACAATAAATCAAACAGATATGTCTTTGCACTATGGAAAAAAGAAGATGCTGGAGAAAGCCAACAGAGGGATAATATACAAATTTATTGGCCCCCAACTGAGAATTGAACCAAGGTCCAACATTTTTGTGAGAGCAGCCTTACCCACTGTGCTTTTCCACTATCCTAGTAAAATCTATATATAGTGTCACAAATGTGCATCTATGGATCAACTTATTGGTTCAGATCTTGTATGCGATATCACTATGTGATGATGGGGGCACTGTTGTTAACATTCTTGTCTCCACCCTTATCCCTTTAAGACCCCCAACCCTTCTGGACCAAACCATATAAAGGTGGCCATGTGTTCGGATTCAGCGGGTTGGAAAATGGATGGATGGATGGATTTCCTGAAGAAGGTGACCCGAACCTACTTTAAGACAGAGATCCACAGACAGTCCCTTAGCAGAAAGCCATCAGAGACTATGATTTGTGTGTTTATTTTGAGCATGTGCCATCAAACACCTGTTTATTTTCCTGCCAAGAGACACCTTTTTGTTATTTTTTTTTTATCAAGCAGGATGAATGGATTTCACCCTAACTTTTGTTTGGGTTTTGTCTGTCCCTCATATACAAAAATATATAATGTAGTGTTGATTAACTGACTCATTCACTCACCCACCAACCAACAAAAATGCTACTTCCCATTTAGCTAAAAAGCGGAAGTTTGGCACAATGGTACATCCTGAGCAGTAGATATCCATTAAGAAAGGACATCTCGATATATCAATAATTAGGGGTTAAAAAAACAAAAAAAAAAACACAATAGAAAAACTAAACACCCCAAAATCTCAAAAATTCCTTGCTGGACTGAAGTTTGGTGGTCTTGTAGAAAAAACAAAATTAGTCAACACGTGTACTCAATATCACACAACTGATTCTGTATCAAAGGTATTTAATATCTATTACCTCCCACACCCCTTTCATATTATCTATAACATTATGCAAATGTTGAAGTGGGGACTACAATCCCATCAGCCAGTCTGTTGTTCCAAAGAATTTCATCAGCACTCACAAACTTTAAATAAGAACATTGACAAATGTGCCATGTCATCACAGTTCGAAACTGCTGGGTTTCCCTCAACCACTTTCGGTTAACAATTTCATTGCCTCGGTGGATTACAGCTTTTATCTTAGAGCAGTGTTTATCACCTTTGTGGCTTTGGTACCCAGTTTTATCTTTTTAAATTCCATTATGACTCACAGAAAGTATTTGAAGCAAGAGTGAGTTTTACCCATTCGTGAATTGAGTGTGATTAAAGGGAGGGTTCCCTTTGTGAATTGAGCATTATTAGAAACAGGAATAATATCACGTAGCTTTATCGATAGCTTCAACGAACTGGTGGTTCATCACATGTGACAATAAATGTGAGATAATTGGTACATTTTTTATTCGTACA